>NC_050450.1:5577937-5845437 GCF_903995425.1 Onychomys torridus
TGAAGTAAGTGGAGCAGCTCTTCATATCACTTTCCTAAGAATAGTTAATCTGGATATGGCCCGTGTGAGTAGGAAGCACAGTTCTTTTTTTCCGAGCAAGCTCTCTGATTCTGCTCTATTGGAACCATTGAAATCAAGAACATGCTTCTTTCTCCAAAGCTGAGTTTGTTTAATGTATGGGGACACTGGTTCGAATTTCCCTAAAATAAAGGAGGTAAATCCCTTGGTATTAGTCTTCCTATAAGCAACAGTTCATTTCTGGTAAACCCAGTAAACTTGGGCTAACATGAAGATATACAGTACACAGAGCTTACTTGATTCTTCCCAGCAATTGCAGTGCATTGGATGTAAGAGGAGATAATGTTTCTTATCAGTTTTGTAAGCAGAGTTGAACTTGATATGTTCCTTATGTTTAGGAAACACACTTCTTTTGTTTTAAGTACGCTCACTGCTCCAGATCTATTGGAAACGCTAGAAAGCAGGAGCATGCTTCTTGCTCCAAAAATAGTGTGTCTTTCTTGAAGGGAAATCGGGGTTCAATTTCCCTTCAATAACAGAGTTTGTTCCCATGCTGTCTGTTTTCCTACAAACAGCAGTTCATTTCTGATAATCCCAGTCACTCTTGGGCTTCCACTGAGATACACTGTGAAAAGAGCCCACGTGTCTGTTTTTCAGCAAAAACAGCCCATTTGATGTAAGAGGGAATGCTGTTCATATCACTTTGTTAAGTAGAGTTAATCCATATATGGCCCATGTGACTAGGAAGCACATGTCTATGTTCTGAGCAAGCTCACTATTTCTGCTCTATTGGAAACACTGAAAGCAGGAGCATGTTTCTTGTTCCAAACAGAGTGTGTTTCACGAACGAAAACTCTGTTCTCATTCCATTGGGATCCTAATTGTAAAAGAGACATCACATTGAGTATTATTCCATTCAGAACAATTTTGCAAAAACTGACCATATGGTCCCCACATAATCACGTCCTGATATAATTTTCCAAATTTCCCTCGGCATTCTTGCCAAAACAAAAGGTTGATATTTCAAACCAATAAAGGTAAAATCAGGACACTCGGGAAATGGCAAAGGATCTTCAAAGGTGCCATTGGTCCAGGTCATATGAATAGACCATGCGGATAATCATTGCAAACACATACGGGATCCATTGCTCATGTTTCCTGGCAAAAGCCAATATTGCCAATCCATCTGAAGACAAGGAAACTCCCCTAAGTAAATAGGTTTCAAGGATCCAGCATCAGTAAAATTAAAAAGACTGCCATCATCCTTATTCAGGTAAGTCAAATTATTCCAAGGAGGAGATAATACAGAAGGAGTAGTATATAAAGTTATATCCAAACTGTCCCACATAGCAGGCTCCATCAAAGGTGGATTAGGAATATAAGCCCAATAGCTTACATTAGCTCCTTTAGCAGAGTAAGTAACTGTAAGCAAAGCACACATAGCCAAGAATAAATTCTCAGCAGTTAAGGCTTTGCCTGTTCTCTGCAAGATGTTTTGACCTTCCCCACTAAGCTTTTTAATTTGCCCCCATGTAGGCAAAGGAGTAAGAGCCAGCTGTCAATGTCTGCGACGGCCTCCAAGCGACAGATGAGCCATGGCAGCAACAGGAATATCCTCTGATTAGCTGGATGACGGCGAGGTAGATGGGGGCCGTTCGCAATGGAGCGCACCTGGATCCATCGGGCTGGTAACCAGTGTGTGGTGACTCTATCCTCTGTGGAAACATAACCATATCCCTTCCCTCTATTAAGCAGCAAACCAGGCTGCCATTCTACATCAGCAGCAATTTTTATCCAAACTGGCTGTTGTAACATCATACCAGCAGGATCTTGTTGAAAATGTTTTTCAGCTCTAGTTAAAATATCTCTTTGTTATAGATTAAGAAAATTTAAGATGAACAATGCTTGAGATAAAATAGATCTTGCATTTTGTTTTGCAAAATATAAAATATCCATTCCAGGATCACTCCTTTTAATTTTTTAATTTGTAATTTTAAAGTTCCATGTGTCCTTTTAATCATAGCTTGTCCCTGAGGATTATATTCAATACCTCGGACATGTTTAATATCATAATAATCACAAAATTGTTTAAACTTATGACTGGCATAAGCTGGTCCATTATCTGTTTTAATTATAGCAGGTACACCAAGAACAGAAAAAGTCTGTAATAAATGTTGAATGACATAATTAGCTGTCTCTCCAGACTGAGCAGTAGCCCAAATAAATTTAGAATATGTATCCACAATTACATGCACAAAGGAAAGTCTGCCAAACATGGAAATATGCATGACATCCATCTGCCATAATTCACAGGGATTGACACCTGTAGAAATGATTCGAAGATGTAATGGTCTACATATGGGCATTGTTTGATTATTTGTTTAGCTTGCTTATAAGGTATTTTATATTTTAAATGTAAGTGACCAGCATTAGTATGCAGCTGAGCATGATCTTCTTCATCATTCACAAAAGAAACCAACTGATCCACTGCATGATTACCAAATTCAGTGGACCAGGAAGACGAGTATGAGAGCGCATATGTGTAATATATATTTTTGAATTTCTTTGCTGCAATAATTGTTGTAAAGTATCAAATAAATGTTGTAAAGAACTTTTAGGAGAATAAGTAACAGAATTTAATATATTCTGTACAACTCCTACAGCATAAGCACAATCAGCAATAATATTTACATCAACTGTAAAATCAATCAATATTTGTATGATTGCAAACAATTGATTCTGTTGTACAGAACCAAAATTAGTAGGTTGAACCCAATAATGACTTTCTGTCCAATAAGCACTTTTAGTCTTAGAACCATCTGTAAATACAGTAATAGCCTTTGTTAATGGTACTTCACTTATTATATAATTAATAATAAATTCTTGCTTTCTAAAACAATCCCGTAATTTACCTTGTGGGAAATGATAATTAATACTTCCAACAAAATTAGCCAGGGAAATTTGTAACATCTCTGAATTAGATAACAGAAAAGACACTTGATCTTTAGCTAAAGGAAAAATTATCTCATGAACATCATATCCAGACAATGTAAAACAACGTTGTCTCCCTTGTTCAATAATAGTTAATAATTTTAAATGCCACTTGATGATCATAAGGCATAATATTTTTGGAAAATCTATGTTTAGTATAAATCCATTCTAAAGGTTTTTCATCCTATCCTAGCATACCCGTGGGATATTGCCATGTTTGTAAAATATACAATGTAATTGGTTTAGAAACATCAATCCTATTTCAAAAAGAATTTTTAATTTGTTCTTCCACAAATTGAAGTTCTAGTTCTGCCTCTGGAGTCAATTCTCTTGAACTATTCAAATCAGAATACCCTTGTAAAATTCCAAATAAATTATGTAATTTGTAAGTTTGTATCCCTAAGGCTGATCTTAACCAATTTATATCACCCATAATTTTTGAAAATCATTTAAAGTTTGTAATTTATCTCTCCTTAATGACATTTTTGTGGGCAAATAGTAGTTCTATTCACAACATATCCTAAATAATTTACCATACTATCATTTTGAATTTTTTCAGGAGTGATTACTAAGCCATAAGGCTTAAAATATTGAGGCAATTGTTGTGAAATTAATTCCAATTCATTAATATCTGAACTAGAAAATAAAATATCATCCATATAATGAGAAATATATACATTAGGCCATCTTTGTCGAATAGGTTTTAAAGCTGAATCAACATATAATTGACACATAGTAGGAGAATTCATCATGCCTTGAGGTAAAACTTCCCATTGAAATCTTTTGATGAGGCCCTATATGATTAATTTGAGGCAAAGAAAAGGCAAATCTTTTTTATCTTCTTTATGAAGAGGAGGAATTGTAAAAAAGCAATCTAGTAAATCAGTAACAATAACAGCTCAGTTCTTAGGTAGCATAACAGGGGAAGGAATTCCAGGTTGAAGAGTTCCCATAGGATACATGGAAGCATTTACTCCTCTTAAATCAGTTAGAAGACACCATTTACCTGAACTTTTCTTAATTACAAATATAGGCAAATTCCAAGGGGAAGTAGAAAACTCAATATTATTTTTCTGTAATTGTTCCTTAACCAATTGATGTGCTGCTTCCAATTTTTTTTTTTTGGAAAGTGACCATTGTTCTATCCATAAAGGATCATTATCCTTCCATAAAATCTTTAATGGTTGCATCTACAATATAGAATTTAAAAACAAATATGGGCCCCCCATTGCTCCAACTCCAGTCTCTCTCAGTTGTTCATGAATTTCATCGGGGGTATTGACTTGGGCTGCCATGTCTGCATAAGCTCCAGTCCCTGATAACATAGCATAGGTTATAGCTTGCAGCTGCAGATTGTTACTTTGTGCATTCTGTCGGGCCTTTTCAGCACAAAGATCAAGAAACCACATGTGCCATTGCAAATATTCAGGTTCTCGTAATAGAGCTCGACATAAAACTCTCCAGTCTTCTGGAGCAAAATTATTATGATGTTGAGCAAGAGTATTTAAAGTCTCTTTAACATAATGAGATTGAGGTCTATACATATTCACTGCCTTTTTCAGCCTACCAATATCATCAACATTTATTCCTTCATATCTTGGTGACTGTGCAACCCCCTGTACTGGAGGCGGCCTAATAACAGGAAAAGCAAAAGTAGAATATAAATCTTCATCAGGTTCATCATCACTAACGCCTTCTGATCCAGACAGTTCCGCAATCAAGGTGGAAAATAAGGCATCAGCTTACAGCGGGGCCGAAGGGGTTAATTGCTTTATAGGCCTTTCATTAAATTTTCTTTCCAATTTAGACAATTTTCCCATAATTAAATTAAGTTGCTCCATCACCTCAAGTTGCCAATCGCTGTTAGCAGCTTTTACTTAGGTTTTCGACCGATCTTTTACAACTGTGTCGTTAACTTCCTTTTTCTTTTTGGACAAAGTAAATTCCTCAGTATCTTCAACAACAGCCTCTTTAATATCAGCATCAAGCTGTAAATCCTTAATTGACGGTGCAACCTCTTTCTGTAAATTACTAATTATTCTTTCTTGTTCATCGCTTTGAACATAGTAAAAAGAATAGACCAAATAGACCAGAAACGAATAGGAATTTCCCTCCTTGCTGCATAGCTCTGTCCACGTTATGCCTAACTCTTCTCCAGTTGTCTATATCCATGGAGCCCTCATCAGGGAACCAAGGATTCTATTCCCGGACAACTCTCATACACATTTCTATATCATTTGTAGATATACTTACTCCATATACAGCCAGAGAATGCTTCAGAATCTGTAAATAAGGAGTAGATTTAGCTTGTCCCATAACCCTGTAATAGGAACTTATCTTACTCACCATTCCTGACAATCCTTCAGGGTCACTGCTCAGGCGCCAGGTATCACAAAAATCAGGACGAAAGGGTATCACAGAAATCAGGACACAGGGGATGCAGAGCAAAGGCAGAAAATACAACTGCATGCTGTACTTTATGAGCATCAGACTTATATTCACTGTGAATACAAAAATTCTTACCAATCACTTCCTTTTCTTATATTTCAATCTTACATTATGTTCTTGAGCAGTCTACTGAAACAATACTTGGCATAACATAGCACTCACCCTATGTTCCAGCTATTCTAAGTGTCTCATGAGGTGATATTCTGGACAGACGCTATCTCATTGTCCTCAGCACTAATTTCAACTTATAAAGGAAGCTTAAGCAACACAGGCTGAAAATAACATGCCTGGCAGCAGAAAGCCACTTCCATGTACTTAGGCATTTGTAACTTGTGACTTGAGATAAGGGGAAGAGAACATTTTCTCCTCCTAGCTCTAGCCTGCCAAACCTAGCCTTCATCCCAGTCACAGTCCTCAAATAGCCTTGAGACTCAGAAGGAACAGTAACTGTTTACACATGAATATCTCCACATGATAGTACGGGATTTACCTCTGTTTTTGAAGGGAAATTCAAACCACAGTTCCCATACATGAAACACACACTGCTTTGCAGCAAGAAGCATGCTCCTGCTTTCAGTATTTCCAATGCAGCAGAAACATTCTGCTTGCTCAGAACAAAAGAACACTGCTTCCTACACACACGGGCCATATCTAGATTCACTCTGCTTAGTAAACTGATATGAAGAGGGACTCCGATTACATCTAATGGGCTGCTCTTGTGCAGAACAGGGCTCTATGCACTGTGTATCACAATGGGAGCCCAAGAGTGACTGGTTTAACCAGAAATTAACTGTTTCTTGTAGGAAGAGAGACACCATGGGAATAAACTCCATTTTTCAAGCAAAATTGAACCCAGATTTCCCTTAAAGGAAAGACACTCTGCTTTTGGAGCAAGAATCTCGCTCCTGCTCTCCAGAGTTTCCAATACAGGAGGAACCGTGAGCATGCAATGAACAAAAGAACTGTGTTTCCTACACATAAGGACCACATCTGCTTTCAGTGTTTCCAACAGAGCAGAAACAGTGAGCTTGCTCAGAATAAAAGAACTGTGCTTCCTTCACACATGGGCCATATCTAGATTAACTCTCCTTAGGAAACCGATATGAACAGCAGCCCCTTTTACATCTATTGGGCTGCAATTGCTGGGAAGAATCGCATGAGCTCTGCACACTGTGTGTCTCCATGTGAGCCCAAGAGTGATTGGGTTTACCAGAAATGAACTGTTGCTTTTCAGAAGACTGATAGCACGGGATTTACCATTTTGTTTGAAGGGAAATTCAAAGCAGAGTTCCCATACATGAAACACACTCTGCTTTCGAGTAAGAAGCATGCTCCTGCTTTCAGTGTTTCCAGCAGAGCAGAAACTGTGAGCTTGCTCAGAACAAAGAACTGTGCATCCTACACACTCGGGCCATATCTAGATTAACTCAGCTTAGTAAACTGATACAAAGCAGCTCCTCTTACATCAAATGGCCTGCTCTTTCTCTGAACAGACACCAGTGCTCTTATCACTGGGTATCTCAATGGGAGCCCAAGAGTGACTCGGTTTACCAGAAATGTACTGTTGCTTGTAGGAAGACAGCATAAGAATAAAATCCGTTTTGAAAGGAAATTGTACCCAGATATCCCTTACAAGAAAGACACTCTGCTTTTTAGGGGAACATGAGATCCCAGCTGGATCAAGAACAAAAAGGGAGATCAAGGAATAACAGACCATGATAAATGATGACCACATGAGAGCAGGAATAGGCAGAGTGCTGGAGAGCTCCCCAGAAATCCACAATGATACATCCTCTATAGACTGTTGGCAATGGTCGAGAGAAAGCCTGATCTGACCTAGTCTGATGATCAGATGGCCAAACACCCTAACAGTCATGCTGGAACTCTCATCCAATAACTGATGGAAGTGGATGCAGAGATCCTCGGCCAGACCCCAGGCGGAGCTCCAGGAGTCGAATTGTCAGAAAGAGGAGGGACTGTAAGAATGTGAATTGTTGAGACCAAGATTGGAAAAGCACAGGGACAAATAGCCAAATGAATGGAAGCACATGAATTATGAACCAAAGGCTGTGGAGCCCCCAGCTGGATCAGGCCCTCTGGATAAGTGAGACAACTGAATAGATTGAACTGTTTGGGAGGCACCCAGGCTGTGGGACCGGGACCTGTCCTTAGTACATGAGCTGGCTGTTTGGAACCTTGGGCTTACACAAGGACACTTTGCTCAGCCTGGAAGGAGGGGACTGGACCTGCCTGTACTGAATCCACCAGGTTTAAATGAATCCCCAGGGGAGTCTTGGCCCTGGAGGAGATGGGAATGGAGGGGGGTCTGGGGGAAGGTAAAGGTGGGAGCAGGAGGGGGGAGGACAGGAGAACCCATGGCTGATGTGTAAAATTAAAACACAAAATAAATAATAAATAAAATCTCAGAAATATATTTTGAAAAATGTAAATAGGTATAATGGCCATGTGCTCCAGAGTCTAGGGATTTGTGTTAGAGCACGTGAAAGATTTCTCAAACCTCTATCTCTGGGTGTATATCTAAAACATGAAAAATAGCAGTCCCGTTAGACATGGCCAAATTTTACCTATATATATTTTAATTGAACTACTGTAACTACAGCAATTTGGTTTCATGGCAATGTCAGTCCTTTATCCAGATTCTTGATTGCTCTTGTCTGTGGAGCCCAAGAAATGGCCAATTAGGACATAATGGAACATCTATAATTGATTACCTAGTTTCACATTGCTATTCTCAAGTACTCTTGAAGTAGGAAATCTGTCAACCCCCAACCTGCCTCTCCTTTTCTGCAGTGTTTCTCCACCAGATTCAAAGTTGATCAATGAACTCAATTCTTGCACAGGTCCCTCTTCATTTATACCTCTCCACTAAAAGCAAGAGAAATTGGGGGTCACTTATTAACTGGTTCATTTTTTTCTTCTTACTAAGTAGTCAAGTCCCAGAATAGAAGGAATTGGAGGACTTTTTTCCCAGCACTGGGCAGCAGAAGCAGGATTCAATGCAATTCTCAATACATAGAATGTAATTGAAAGGAGACATCTCAATTACATAGAATGTAATTAAAGGAGACATTGCTCTACACAGAAATCAATAATATCACTTGAGAGGAAAGGAATAAAACTACTGATTACTTAGAGACATTGGAGAACAGAAACTGATAGAGATAAGAACAGTAATACACTAAATATGATATCAATAGGCAATCTTTACAATGATAGAAATAATGTATTGTTGAGATAAAAAACTTAGCGATATTGATTTTGAAAAAGAATAGGCCTTTCCCTAGTGGAGGGGATGTCATTAATATGAGATAGATTGGTCTTGCTCATTTGCATATGTTAGCTGCTGAGATCTATAATTGGCACATTGAGTTATATTCATTGACCTGTTTCTCAAACCTCTGAGCTGACATAACTGTGTCAAGCAGGATTTGACATATCTGCATAGGATAATTGCCTACTTGCAAGATAATTTTCCGAAACTCTACACTCACACAATCTGGCCTGTGATCATTCATGTGACATAAATTAAAACATGATGAGAAATTATAAAACAACTCTTGCTACCATAATCAAGTCTTTTTTTTATAATAGTGACTCCAGCAGTCTATATGGCTCCCCCTTTAGTGAGCACAATAAACTATTTCTGCTATTTGATCTGGAGTCAGAAGCAGTGCTCCACATACAAAACCTTTTCTGGTGACTGCATTGGATAGTCAACTACATGGCTCAAATGGATAATTTTAAAACTCTGAGGTGGTACAGTCATTAAATTTAAGAATTTTGAAGGTGGAGTATAGAGAATAATGAGATCACTGGCCTGAAGAGCAAGAGAATGGAATCAAGGACACCTGAGACAACATAAAAGAGCTTGTCTCCAAAACATTTTTCTAACAGGATGGAATTTCTGCTGTCCTAGAATTAATATTGACTTCCCAGAGAGAAATCACACTTAGGATATTAATAAAGAAAAAAATACCTTCAATGATAGTATGCATCCATCTCTGGCAAATGCTTAATAGGAGACAGCCTTGACACATTTTGCATTCACCATGTGCATTCATCCTTGTGTCTTTAGTTCAAGCTCCAGGTGCACTTTGAACAATGTAATAGAGACAGGCAACTTGCAGATCTAGTCATTTTGGGCAGATGGGTGAGTTAGATAGCAAAATATTCCCAGAATTGTTTCTTCAACATACCAGACACCAGAGACAGCAGGTCATTCTTTAGTGCTGGGTTAAAGCTGACAGGGAATGAGAATGACGGGAAAAGTGGAAGGTAGTAAAGATAAGAGCTGGGTTGGGGAGTTCTTGCGCAAGCTATATTGTATGTCAGGTAAGTTTCTTAAGGAAAAGAGCATCTTGCGTACTACTACTATGGGGGAAATGGAAGGGAATGGATGACTTCTATAAAGTCAGTAGAAACTATCATACAATGGGACAGACTCAGGAAGAGGCTAATCAAACAGTGCCATAAAGGGGAAAACAGGGCATCTCAAGAACATTACTGAGTAAGCCCACCAGTTGTCTTGGGACTGATAACCATAGCTCCATGTGGGATCTGAAGCCACCCCACCATAAAAGGTCTGGTTCCAGAACATTAGCAGTTCACCCAAACATATTCCTGATCTTAGGGAAGGAGCTCTGTTTATTGTCAATACATCAGGCTCTTAGGGTAAGCTCCCAAAGCCTACGCCCCATGTTATTACTAGCTCTATCAAGAATATTCCTCCTCCTTAACACAGGGCCCAAAGAAACCCTTGCTTGATCGGCCAGCCCTTAACACAACAGCATTTTTCTTTTCAAATAAATGTCACATTGTCCCATCTGGCAGAACTATGCTTTTCTCAAGAAAACTGGGACATTATGGCACACCAGGCCTTAACAATGGTTTTGAGGTGGAGCATACCAGCCGTTGTCTTCCTCCTCCCCACACTCCAGACAGCAGGATGACTAGGTCGTCCGCCCCCGAGCCGAGACTTGTCTCTTATTTAGTTCTCGGGAACTCCTGGACAACATGAGTGATGTAGAGGACAACTTCGAGGACAGAGAGACTCGCTCTCAGTCAAAATCTCCAACGGGAACTCCTGCTCGCGTAAAATCAGAGAGCAGGTCAGGATCTCGTAGTCCTTCAAGAGTTTCCAAACATTCTGAATCCCATTCTCGTTCAAGATCAAAATCCAGGTCAAGGTCAAGGAGGCATTCTCCTAGACGCTACACTCGGTCCCGGTCCCACTCTCATAGAAGACGATCTCGAAGTAGATCCTATACGCCAGAGTATCGTCGACGAAGAAGCCCGAGTCACTCTCCAATGTCTAATCGCAGAAGACATACAGGCAGCAGGGGCAAATCCAGTTTCCAACACTTGCTTGGGTGTCTTTGGCCTCAGTTTGTACACAACAGAGAGAGATCTTCGTGAAGTATTCTCTCGATATGGATGGACCATTGAGTGGTGTCAATGTAGTTTATGATCAGCGAACTGGAAGGTCACGTGGATTTGCTTTGTGTATTTTGAGAGGATAGATGACTCTAAGGAGGCTATGGAAAAGGCAAATGGGATGGAGTTGGATGGTAGAATTCATGTGGATTATTCTATCACCAAGAGAGCACACACGCCTACACCAGGCATTTACATGGGCAGACTGACTCATAGTGGTGGTGGAGGAGGAGGAGGAGGTAGCGGTAGAGGTGAAGGCACGGTGGTAGATGGCGGGATTCTTACTACGATAGAGGCTATGATCAAGGCTATGACAGATATGAAGATTATGATTACCGTACAGAAGAAGGTCACCTTCTCCTTATTACAGTCGATACAGGTCAACGGTCAAGATCTCATTCCTATAGCCAAGACGCTATTAATAATGAAGTGGTTGTGGCCAAGGACTCCCCCTTCCCCCTTTTGATTCTGGATTTTCAAGCTTCTAATGCTTTTTAGTCCTCAAAACAAAAACCTGATTTATTTCATCTATAGTGTGGCCAGTTGTGTTGCTGTTTCCACCTTTGTTAGACTCTTAAAGGTGTAATTGTCATTTAAGTCCTTGAACATCTGAGTAAAAGGAGCCCAGTGTTAGACTTTGTGGTTCTTCTCTGCCTTTACTACAAGGAAAGAATGATCTTTTGAAAGCTTTTGTGATGGATATTGTAGTAGATGTCCTTTTATTAGAAATCTGCAGTTACAACAAACTGCTTTTTATCCTTCTTTGGGGAAAGATACATAACACTTTAAGTAGATCAGTCATGTCAAGTGTGTCTGGAGTGGCACGGGACAGCTGATTAGTTGAGTGTAGAAAGTTTGAAGCTGTAGGAGAAAAATATGAAGAATGTAACTTTGAACCTAAAAAATTGTCACCTTTTAGGAATTAAAAGCTTGTAGATTCCTATAAAACTTGTTATATTTGAAGTTACATGTTAAACCTTATAAACTTAAAGTGTGATTTTTATATTAAATTGACAGAAACTTAAGTATTCCCTTAATCACTGAAGGAAAACCTTTATTTATTACCTAGAACAATTGTATAACTTGCTTTTAGAAATTTTAGTATTGGTTGGTTATTGGTTTCGTGGGTTATTGTATAGGATAGGATCCTAAAATTCATGTGGGGAAGAGTAATTTCAAATAAAAGTTAATTTGAAAATGGAAAAAAAAGAATGGTTTTGACCCTATAATGCCACAATAAGCAGCTTGTTAAAATTCTTTGATATGTTTAGGCCTAGTAGCTTGTTATATATCTATAGCGGCTCCTTTGTGATGTTTTGGAGCCAAATGTCTGGACAATCCTTATGAACATAAGTATATCCTACCCTTCTAAACTCTAACAGACCTTGTTAGCAAGTACTTATCGTTGGAGTATATAAGAGGAAGTTCTCCCTCCTCTAAATTCTATTTTGTGAGAATTACTATCTCCTAAGCATTAGTAAATCCTTTAAATCACCAATTCTATTTATCTACATTATACCTTAGTGGGGAGTGCTACCCAATGCATGAGATGCCTTTTACAACCCCCCCCCCAAATGAACTATAAATGGATCTTACACGTAAAAATTAAAGCAAAATATTGAACCTCTATATGGTTATATATGGTATTCTCCAAATTCATCATCCTGCTTTCCATGGGTTCACTGAAAGCATGTTGAAGTTAAAATTATTATTATTATTTTTTTTTATTTTGGTTTTTTGAAACAGGGTTCCTCTGTGTAGTTTTGGTGCCTGTCCCGGATCTTACTTTGTAAACCAGACTAGCATCAAACTCACAGAGATCCACCTGGCTCTGCCTCCCAAGTGCTGAGATAAAAGGCTTGTGCCACCCCACCCCCAACCCCCACCCTCATGCCTTCCCATCCTCCCTACCCCCTCCACTCCACCCCCACCCTGACTCATGCACCACCACCATTGCCCAGCTTCAAAAATATTTTTAAGCATAGCTCCCTACTTCCATGTCTATGAGCAGCCACTGCACATAAAGCAGTGATTCAGAGGCTTGCCCCTGGGTCTAGGGAGTTTCAAGTACCATGTGGGACCTAAGATGACCGAGATTCTATAGGCAGGTTCCCACCCAGATCCTGGGAGGACCAACCACAGTGGATGCTACACCTCACCATCTGCTTCAACCTATCTGGAGACAGAAGCAACTGACTCACCTTGTCATAGTTTCCTAGGTCAGCCATGCTCTCTGCTCAATTCCCTGCAGCAGGGCTCACAGCACACCACACAAAGCCAATAGCACCATGTCCTCTTGGAAGCCAAGTCTGAAACCTATGGCAGCAGGAAGAACCCTGCACCACTTTTGACTGGCAGGTTACCTGGAGGACCTGATTGGCTAGTGAGACCTGAGTGACAAGAGCACATCCCATAGGGTTACAATGTGCTTAAAAACACAGCACAATGGTTCCTGTCCTTCCCTTCCACCCCAAAGACATTTTCTAGATCAGCATAAATATGCATATCATTAGCACTTGCCCTAAGCTGCAAAGCAGACCTGCTCTCTTCCTGCTGTCCATAGGCACTTCCTCTTCTTCCTCCTCGACACAATGTCGCTAGCTAGCTCGTCCAGCCCACTATACTATGTGGGGTGGAGTGATTCACTGCCACACAGGTAGAAAGGTGCCCAAAATATTAACAACTAAAGAGATACTTAAAGACACACAAGGAGAGTGTTTGTTGTGTGACTTAACACTGACATCAGTTGAAGGTATTTTTTAACCTGGTTGTCACAGGGACTGCAGACAGACAGCAAAAAAAAAAAAAAAAAAAGGAGAAACTAGATCACAAACAAGATCATAGATATTTCTCCTATCAGAACGCTGGATGATGGTTCCATTGCTTAAGGAGTTTTATTCCTGAATTTCAGAGCAAAGTTTTGGCAAATTAAATAATAATAAAGAGTAGTCTTCATGGAAAGTTGAATACTAAGAGAGTAATGGAGCCAGGAAGAATGCATTTATGAGCACCATTGTTGGCCAGCGCATCTTCCTCCTTGGGCAGGTGAAAAAATAAACACACACACACACACACACAACTGTTTATTCAAGCTTCTCTACACGATCAGGACTGGTAGAATAAATCTCTCCATGTATGTAGTAAGTTGATTTAATAGAATGTCTTACAAGCATGCAGGATGGGAAAAAGGGAAAAATCAGTAGCCATCTTGAAAGATGCTTCCCCCTCCCCTCCTCCAAAGGTATTTGCTGACCAGCAGTTTTAGAAGTGACCAGAAGTTGAACTTTTAAGACTGGGACAATAAATCTATGTATCCTGGACTTGGCAAAACAAGATATATATGGAGTAGTAGGCTCAGTTGATCAGGGAAGAGTAGGACAAGAACAATAAATGTGAATGTAATGTATATATCCTGGGTTCAACAAAAGCAAGACATAGGTAGTAAAAATTTATGTCTCTGTAATACCATGAATCCTATTAGCCGTCAGTAACCTCATGCTTATAGTTCAGCCAGTAACTTTAAAGAACTACCTCACCCCTAGACCCCTCATCCAATCCCAAGCTGCATGTAAACTTTTCCTATATAAATCCCCCTTTTTCTTGAGCTGAGGATCAAACCCAGGGCCTTGTGCTTGCTAGGCAAGTGCTCTACCACTGAGCTAGATCCCCAGCACAATATATAAACCCCTTAAAGTGAGTGCTGGGGGTCATTCTACTCCACCCACTGTGTTAGATGATGAACATGACCAAGCTTACTTGTTTTGTTATTCAAAATGTCTGTGGGCTTGCATCAGATAATGGCTCTGTGGTGGTCTTGCTTGAGGATCTTGTGACCTGGGCACAACAGAGATCATTTTAACTTGTCCTGCCTGCTTTCTGTCTCAGGGCTGTGGCATCATTGCAGAGGATTCCATTTTTAAGCTTTATTTTATTTTATATGTATAGATGTTTGCCTCTAGGTGTTTGTACAGAGTACTTGCAAAGGCCAGAAGAGAGTTACAGGAGATGGTTAGGTAAAATGGAACCTGTGTCCTATGTAACAACAACTGGTGCTGCTTTTAGTTGTTAAGCTATCTCCCTAGGCCTCTTTATTTAAAATTTATTTTCATATGTATTAAATCATTCCCCCCTCCTTGTCCTCTCTCCATCCCTTCCCAAATTTTTCCCTTCCAATTTCTTCCTCGTTAAGCATGTGAGAATACATATGCACATATATGTGAATATGTATGAATTTGTATGCACAAATATATGAACAAAACCTGCTGAGTCCAATTTTTTTGGTTGTATTTATAGGGATTCAAGGATGAACACATTATATTGGATAAGCAAATAGGGAGCTCATCCCTGCCTGAGGCTAATTTGCCCACCTGCAGGAGAATGCTACTATTTAGTGAGCAACAAGAGTCTTATCCCCAAGTGATCTAGCTGCCTTGGACAAAAACCATTATCAAGACTAGGAAAAATAGTATAAATAATAGTAAACTTGAGGTGGTAAATACCTAAGCTAACAATTGCTGTTGCCTTGGCCTTGAATTTCTGGAGCTGCAGGGAAGACTATGGACATTGTCCTCAGCCAATCAGTTTCCCTTGGTTCTGTGGTCCTTCAACCATAACCCATTGACTAGTCTCATTTTGGATGACTTCGAAAACCTGAAATTCCTACCTTCACATGCTATATACCACGATTGCAGGCCTGAGCCACCATGTCTAGTCTAAGTTGCTTCAGATGCATTTAATGAGGCATTAGAATGATGGGATGAGTTACATGAACATTTATACTTAACTATATTTAAAAAATACTTATCTCTGTGATCCTGGGTTTCACTTTCTGCAGAATAAGGACAGAACTCTACCCGGGTCATTGATGAGTTGTAACAGACTCAATAATAAAGAAAAATAAAATTTCTTAAGGTGAGAAGACAGTGAACATTATGGCAGGCAGGCTACATTTGATGGGGACCTTCTTCTGTTACTGAAGATAGGACCAGAATCTGTGCCCTGGCTACTATAACTAGGCAGGCTCAGCCATTCATCCTCAGTAAGCCAATTAAATGAACCAAGTTATCCAGTGAGTGACATGCCCACCTATAATGCAGGAACTCTGGAGGCAATGTGAACAGCTCTCTCTGATGTCCTAGGACAGCCTAGTGTGTAGTGTGAGTTCCAGGCCATCCAGGGAGTCATAGAAATACTATTCTTTACAAAAGGAAAAAAGCAAATCATTAATGAAAATTTAAAACATGATATTTATTCAAATTGACTAATTAGGAACAATAAAGAAAACACAAGGTAACTAACCCATCTTTGGGGGTCTTTAAGAGATTTAGATAGAAGGCAAACAATATGCAAAACTAAGTAATTTAATAAAGTCATTTAATAAATGTTCCCCATCTCTAAAACTCTCCCATATTCCCATCTGGAGGATTCAAGTCTTTTCCCACAAAGAGATGCCCAGTGTAATTAGAATTTCATGTGGTCCACTATTTCACTAGTTGTAAGCCAAAGAGAGAGATATAAGTGTCTTCTTAGAAAACCTTCATTCCTAACAGGAATGTAGGTTACAGGGATTGACAGAGTGGGGACTGAGGTGTTTGAAGGCCCAAGTGAGGATCACAAAGTGGGGTCTGCAGGAACTTGTCACTGACAGCTACATGTTGTTGTCAAAAAAAAAAAAAAAAGGAAAGAGTGGAAGACCTGGAGGGCACTGATACACCACAACTGAGTAGATACAGAGAGCACAATAGAAGACAGCTCGTTCTCAGGACACCCCAAGCATTCCTCTCTGGTCATTTGATCCTGGGCTGTGACACCCAAAACTTCCTCCCTAATGATTATTTCATACTCTATAGCTCTTTGTAAATGCCTGATTGCCCCAGCCTTAGTCTCACTTTTGTTTGAGTCTCAGGCTCTCCTGACAACCCAGATGTCATCTGGATTCACCACCATCCAGGGCTCCTAACTAAAAGTTCTATAAGCATCAAGAAAGCCGAATACCATCCCATTCAGACAAGTTGGTCTTCATGCCTGCAAGTTCCTCTCCTCTCTTACAGGAGGTATAAACTCCAGCATAGGTCTACCTGACAATTGTCTTTGTGGGCTCACATTGCTGCTCATTTTTTGGCTTTGGAGATAAACTCAGTCATCTGGCTTTGATCAAGCCATCAGACACTTTAAAGGCTTGTCAGTTTCTCTCATGATCATTTTTTGTACTCTTCCCTCATTTTCTGGAGATTTGGGCTTGGAAACGTTTTTAAGAACCATGTTTATGTTAGGTTTGGATGCTGTCAACTGTGTATTTCTTTTGGGTAATCAGAGCTGAGGTAAAGATGAAATCAGGATCATCCATTCATACCTTACTGCTATAATGACATGTTCATGGGGCTGAATAGATGGTTCAACCACCTGAGAGCACTGGCTACTCATTCACAGGGCCTGAATTTGTTTCTCAGCACCCAAGAGACAACTCACAACTATCTGTAACTATAGGCACTTGGGATCAGACACTCTCTTTTGATATTCAGTGGTACCTGGCATTAACTTGATATACACACAGGCAAAACTCATACACCTAAATTAAAGCTCATACATTTTTAAAATAACATATACAATGTCCAGTACAGCCAACATTTTACTTTACTTTGCAGTTGGGAAGTCCTGCAACCAAAGGCAAGTCACATTCAAATGGTAACTGTTATTAAGCAAAAAGAGGTCATGGATTAGAACACAATAAAGTGTGTATGGGAGGGTTTAGAGGCAGGAGAGATAGTGGAAATAATGGTCATGGCTCCATTGGCAGATAAATTACTGTATCACAGGACTGGCCTAAGATGATTGGAAATGTTTTGTCATGCTACAGAGAAGATTCATGTCCACCTCAGCCAACATAAGAAACCTTGACTCCAAACTGCTTTTCAAAAAGACTAGAGACACCCCTTTTCTAAAATTAATATATCTCTATGGCATACCAGGAATTAAAGTTGGCTTTTACCTTATAATAGTCATTTGAACAGCATTTGAAAGCCAGTTTTTGAATGGAGAGAGGGGTCTTTTTGCTGGTTATAAATTAGGGTTGTCTCCTTTGTTATGGGAATGTAGCTGGTTAATCTTGGGGAACAAATATTTAGATCTCATCATACTATTCTCTAACAGGCATGTCAATCATACTACTTATCTTTGGGGTATTTGAGATACAACCCCACCTTACCTAAATTCTACTTTGTGAATTAATGTTTCCTAAGAACTGGTAAGACCTTTTACTGTCAATTCTACTCTTTAACATCACAGTTTAGTGGTGGAATGCTACTGTACATAGGAAATACTGTTTATGAGCTCCACAGAATTAACTCTAGATGGATCCTAAACCTCAATGTGAAAAGTCCAAAGTACATTACTTCTGGAATATACAAGTCCATGGTTCTCTGAGTTTGGAAAACCTGGGTTCCATGGGGATAACGCAATGTCTAAGGGCGCCAGAATTTCACAGTGATGTCAACAACAAGGTTATTTCAAATCACAGTCCCACTCCCAATGCTTGGCACAGATGCAGCCAGCACAGCAAAGTTACACAGAGGCTGCCAGCCAGCCCAGGAATTTCAAACACAACCCAGGACCACACAGAAATACACTGGAATATGCAGGATGAGCAGAACTAAGCTGGACCATGAAGGACCAGGCAAGAACATGAAGAACATGTGTAACTCTACATCCAGCCAGTGGCTCCCACCCAGCCCGGGGAGGACACACCAAACTGGATCCCATGACTAGACTGAGCACTCCTCCCAGTCTGGGGACAGCAGCCCCTCACTCACCATGTTGTGGATTTCCAGCTTGCCCACGCTCTCTGCTCAGCTTCCTGCAGCAGCACTCACCGTGACACCAACTTCCCTTCCAAGTTGACCAGAGGGACCCAGCACAACTTAGGACTGGCAGATTACCTCGAGGGTCTGACTGGCTAATGAGGCTTGAGTTAGAAGAGCACCTCCCATAGAGTTACAGTGTGCTTAAAAACATAGCACGGTGGTTCCTGATCCTGTCCTCCACCCAAGACCCAGACCTGTTCTGAACCAGCAATGAGTTGCATTTCAATAGCACCTGCCCCTGGCTCAAACAGCAGACCCTGCTCTCCATAGGAACTTCCCCACCATCCTCCTGGACACAGTGTGGCTAGCTAGCTTGTACAGACCACTATACTATGTGGGATAGAGTGATTGTCTGTCATGCATCTGGAAGGGTACCTAGATTATTAACAACTAAAGAGAGTTTGAAGGACACAAAGGAGATGTTTGTTAGGAGTCTTCAAAGCGACATCAGGTGAATTGAAGGTACTTTTTACCTGGTTGTCAGAGGGACTTCAGAAAACCAGGGAAAAAAAGCAAGAACTAGATCACAAACAAGATAATAGGTCTTTCTCCCATCAGAAAGATGGATGATGGCGCAATGCTTAAGGAATTTGATTCCTGAAATTCAGAGAAAGGTGTTGGAAAATTACTGATAAAGAGTAGTCTTCATGGAAAGTTGAATACTAAGAGAATAATGGAGCAAGGATAAATGTCTTTATACATAGCATCATAAGCCAGCACATCTTCCTTAGTGGGCAGATGAAAAAACACATCTGTATGTGGTGGTATTGTGTTCCCCAAAATATTGTGCACCCTAATAAATTTATCTGGGTTCAGAAAACAGACAACCACTAGATACAGAGCCACAAATGGTGGCTAGAAAATGGGTCAGAGCAAGCAATAGCAGAAGCTGGACGGTGTTTGCGCATGCCTTTAATCCCAGCACTTGGGAGGCAGAGCAAGGCGGATCTCTGCATGTTCAAGGATACAGCCAGCATTGAGACTGGCATTCCTGATAGCAGCTTTCCTCGGGGCTTGTGTTTGCCTTAGCCAGTCAGTGAAAAACATTTACAACAGCTTTTCCATAGCTCCTTCAGAGACATTTTCTCCCACTGATTTTATTTTTTATTCCAATTTTTCTTGTTCCTTTCCCCCCAGATGCATAGCTTTAGCTATCTCATGCTGCACGGTACCTCTGCTAGCTGCCTTTGGAGGTTGGGGCTTTATTTTCTCCCCCAAATCTGCCTCAAATTCTAGCAGCTTTTTCAGGTCATGCATTTTCTGGGGAGGATTATGTCCCTTCTGTTTCTTCAGAGTCTTTCTCCCAGACAGTTCCCAGTTTGGTCTCAATTTATCCCTTCTACCCCAGAAACATTTCCCAATGCCACAGTGACAGCTTTTTTGCTTCTGAAGGTAGGGGCTTTAGTCCATTTCTGTTTTCAGGGTCTGAGGTTTGTGTTCATAAATAAAGCTAAGCAAGGGAGGTTTTTGCCATATCTAAGCTCACATTAGGACAGGTGGTTTTCCCTCAGGCCTTCACCTGGCCCAGTCCCCCAGTGGGTTGCATGTGTTTGTCTGGGTGCTCAAGGACAGAGTTTATGCCAGAGGCAATCACCCCTTAGGGTTATACTCCATCTCACTGGGCGTCAGTTGAAAGAAAGCTTTTCTCAAAGAGATGCTTTCTCTGACAGAAAAGAAAGCTTTACTCCTGGATAGTTCTGTTCTGCCCTAGCCAAGTTCTTTCCATAGATAGCTTCTGACTCAGCAGCACAACTGCTTCAGACAGTTCAGCTTTCCTGCTTTCCCAGAAAGGCCTTTTCTTTGATAGGAAAGCTTTTCTCAGATATTTTTGCAGCTGTGGATCTATCAACCCAGGACTTGTAGGAAAGCGGACAACTGTGGCGATCCCACCGGCTTTAGCTTTGTTTGTTCATTAGCAATCTTCCCCTGGGGCCTGCACCTTCCTGCCTCAGCTCTGTGCTCCAGGAAGTTTGCAACTGCAAGAACCCTAGTATCCCCGAAATGCACTCCAACTCAGAGACGCTGGCCAGTTGCCTCTGACTTTTTGGTCAGAAGTGAGGATACAGTGCTAACAGAGTTTGTATCACTTCAGGGGATCTTTACATTAGGAAGATTAGGAGCACCCTCTCATAGCTCACTCAGAAACAAAACCCTTGATGCCTCTGCTCAGCTCTAACTGAAAAGCTTGGCTTTTTTGCTTTTCCCAGGTAAAGTTTCCAGCCCTTTGGGCTCTCTGTTGCTCTTCATCCTTACTCTCCCAAGTATTTCCCTCAGGGGACTTTGACCCACTGTCTGTTACTAGCTTGAAGAGACAGAACTTAGTAGAGGTTTTTAGGAATTTCTCCCTGCCTCCTGCATTGTGGGGAGGATTTTAAAACTTGAAAGAGAACTTAGAGAGGCTTTGCTGTCTTAAGGTTTGTCGTTTTCCCTTAGAGCTAATCACAGGTGGTCCCCATACTAATATCTTCAGGTGATTCTAATTTTTGTCCTTCTAAGAGAGAAAGTTAAAGGCTTCAGTTTTTTAAGTTTTTTAAAAGAGAAAGATTAAGGCTTTTTTGTTTGTTTGTTTGTTTTTCCAGACAGGGTTTCTCTGTGTAGCTTTGTGCCTTTCCTGGATCTCACTCTGTAGACCAGGCTGGCCTAGAATTCTCAAAGATCCGCCTGCCTCTGCCTCCCAAGTGCTGGGATTAAAGGCATTCACCACCACCGCCAGGCTATATTAAGGCTTTTAAAGAGATTTTCTCCAAAAATTTTCAAAGAAATCCTTTATAGTTTAAGAGAAAGATTTTTTTTCCAGGAGAGAAAGACCAACTTTTCCCAAAACCTACCAGCTTTAAATTTTGGCTTTTTACACACACATTTTTTTGCCTCAGGGAGAAAACACTTTCTCCTGCCACTTGGACTTAGCCTTTCAGCTGTCCCCAGGTCAAAAGTTTCCAAACTTTTTCTTCCCCATAAGCTCAAGGAAGAGCATTTTTACTACCCGTACGTAAAGCTCAAAGAAAGATTTTTCCCCAGTTTGCATTCTTAGCCCCCAAAGTTAAAAAATTGGAATTTTTCTGTCTACTTGCTTTTAGTTATCTTAAATTTTTCTGCACGATCTTACATTTCTAAGTTTTTCCTACACTATATTACTACACTATGCCTTATATTTTTCACAGAAAGAAATTGAGAAAGGGATAGAAGATAGAGAATTTTGACAGAAGAGAATTTTGCGCTGCAGCATCAGACATCCTTCCAGTTCATTTTCCTTTTCTCTCAAGGATAACGCTCCTGCCCCTATATATATATATATATATATATATATATATATATATATATATATATATATATGTTTTTCCCCCATAAAACTGGCATGCCACTTTCCATTGGTGGGGCTGACTCAGTTTTGCCAAAATCTCTGTAATAAAACTATTATTTTCTATTTTCTTTTGTCCCTATTACTTTGTCTTTAGTCCCCTTTTTTCTTTTTTTTCTTTAGTCCCCCATTTTTTTCTTTCCCCCCTTTTTTTTCTTTAGTCCCTGTTCATGGTGCCATTCTGTGGGGTGTTTACCCAACAACCCCACAGTTCCCCAGAGTTTTGCCTCACTGGGGATTACAAATTGCTCCTAAAAAGCAAATTCTGACAAAGAGGAAATTCTATTAATTACTTGTGATATAAGATAGATCTACAAAAACTTAGACCCCAAAACATACAACTCAGGAGAGACTGAGTGAAGACTCTTAATGATTTTCAAAAATTGTCAGGAAGCATTTCCAACTTGCAGACCATCATTGGAATAGCTAAAGATGGACTAGTAAATTTGGCCAACACCCTAAAAGGGGACAAGGATTTAAATAATCCAAGAGAGTTATCAGCTGAAGCTGAGAAGCAATTGGCTCTAGTAGAAGAGAAAATATGAGAGGCGCATGTGGATCGTGCGAATCCAGAACTTAACTGCATTCTGGTCATACTACTCCCTACAGGGGACAGATACTCCCCTACAGGGGTTTTGATGCAGAAGGAAGATATATATTGGAATGGATATTTCTGCCACATAAACTGAGTTAGAAATTAAAGATATATATGAAAAAGATCTATGATTTGATTCTTCTATAAGTAAAATTAAGACTTTGTCAATTAACCAGAATGGACCCAGCAGAAATTGTAGTACTTTTAACTAATGAAGAAATTTCCTTATTATGGAAAGATAATGAATACTGGCAAAGAACCTGCAGTAATTTTTTGGGAGAGATTAACAACTGTTATCCCAAAAGCAAGAGAATAGAATTCATAAAAAGAAATGAATGGGTCCTTCTTCACATTGTATGGCAAAAACCAATCTCTCACATTTTCACATTCTATACTGATGCAAGCAAATCAGGAAAGGCAGGATATGAATCAGGAGATTTAAGTAAAGTGAACAAAAGTCAGAATTGTATGCCATTCTTATGGTACTTATGGACTTCACAGAACCTTTCAACATAGTTACTGACTTTCAATATGCAAAGAGAGTTGTTCTACATATTGAAACTGCTGAATTTATTCCTGATAATACAGAATAACTTATAACTTCACTATTCATACAATTACAGGAAATAATCAGAAATAAGGAACATCCTGTATTATAACACACGTGAGATCCTATATGGATCTGTAAGGTCCTCTAGCACAGGTAATGATGAGATTGATCAGTTATTAATAGGTAATATGCTAAAAGCCTCAGAATTTCATAAGAAACACTATATAAATAGCAGAGGTTTCAAAAGGGACTTTTCCATCACTTGGCAACAAGCCAAGGAAATCATGAAAAAAAAGTCCTACTTGTTCTTCCTACAACCAAACTCCATTACCTGTAGGAAGTAATCATAAAGGTATACAAAGAAATGAAATTTGGCAAATGGATGTGTTTAATTTTTCAGAATTTGGAAGATTAAAATATGTGCACCATTGACAGCTATTCAGGATTTCTATGGGTGACTCCTGTGAATTCAGAAAAAGCTGACTCTGTAATTACATACCTATTAGAAGTTATGATCATCATGGGAATACCTGAACAAATTAAGACTGACAATGTTCCAGCATATGTCTCAAGTAAAATGAAACTGTTTTATTATAATATAAAGCATGTTACAGGTATACCACACAATCCTACAGGCCAAGCAGTCATAGAAAGATCCAATTGAACCTTCAAAGATATGCTAAATAAACAGCAACAGGTAACAATATCCCCTAGGAATAGATTACATAATGCTTTATTAACTTGGAATTTTCTCAATGCTGATGAGAAAGGGACAACAGCTGTGGAGAGACACTGGACAACAGAAAAACCTCCTGAGTTAAACAAATCTATTTACTTCAAAGATGTGTTGACCTCGGAATGGAAACCAGGATATGACCTACATTGGGGAAGGGGTTTTGCTTTTGTTTCTGCAGGAGAAGAAAAGCTATGGGAGTGAATAGCTGTGGAGCCTCCATGGGACTGGACTAGGCCTTCTTCATAAGCAAGACAGTTATGTAGCTTGATCTGCTTAAGGGGCCCCCTAGCAGTGGGATCAGAATCCATCCCTAGGGCATGAGTGGGCTTTTTGGAGGCCACTGCCTGTGGTGGGACACCTTGCCCAGCCTTGGTACAAGGGGGAGGGGCTTGGACCTGCCTCAACTGAATGTACCAGGCTCTGCTGACTCCCCATGGGAGGCCTTGCCTTGGAGGAGGTGGGAGTGGGGTTCAGGATGGTGTGGGAAGGCTGAGGAGTGGGGAGAGGGAAGGGAAGAGATCTGTGGTTGGAATGTAAAATGAACAGAAAATTTCTTTTTTTTTAAATGTACATTTTTTGTTTTTCTTTCCTTTTTAAAAGATAGATTTATTTATTTATTCATTCACTTATGTATGTATGTATGTATGTATGTATGTATTTATGTATTTATGTATGTATGTATGTATGTATGTATGTATGTATTATGTATTTATTTATTTATTACGTATACAGTGTTCTGCCTGCCTATATGTTTGGACACCAGAAGAGGGCACCAGATTTCATTACAGATGGTTGTGAGCCACCATGTAGTTGCTGGGAATTGAACTCAGGACCTCTGGAAGAGCAGCCAGTGCTCTTAACTGCTGAACCATCTCTCCAGCCTAAACAGAAAATTTCTTAACAAAAAAGAAAAAGGGGGGTTGGGGATTTAGCTCAGTGGTAGAGTGCTTGCCTAGTAAGCGCAAGGCCCTGGGTTCGATGCTGAGCTCAAAAAAAAAAAAAAAAAAAAAGATAAGAAAAGAAAAAGGGCTAAAAAGTAAAAACTAAATAAAATGAAGAAAAAATAAACCTTTTAAATTTTAAAAAATGAAAAAAAGAAAAGCTATGGATATCAACAAAATTAATAATAGATCATCCACCAATGTGACAACTCTACAAGTTGTAAGAAAAACTTAACAAACAAAGGTCAGGTTTGAGTTCTTTTTGTCTTTACAGGATAATAGGAATACCTATCTTCAAGAAATCAAAAGGCCTTAGACACCCAGATGGCTACAGCAGAAGGGAAGAACCTATTGGTACTAATCTACACAGGGTAATATCTCACTGCCTAACATCTATATCTCTTTAACTCTAGAAAAGTTGTGGTCCCAATTCAATTATAAATCAAGCTGGCTTTGGAGTTAGAATGTGGCTCCCTCCTTCTCTAAGCCCAAGTGTGTTGCTAAAAGAAAAATTAGGAGATTTGGCCTCATATCAGAAGTGCCAACTGATGTGGTACAGAAGAAAACTAATAATCTAGGGACCATTGTTGTCAAGATTCTATTTCTTTCCATGCTTATCCTTGATATATGGGAATCCTTCCTTGCATCATCCTATAATCCAAACTTGCCATTTTGATATTAATAACGTTCACGTTTTCCACAATGAAATATAGGTCTTTCCAGTAGCAATCTCTTAAATCTCCAGAAGGAAGATGGGGCCTCACAATGACTCTACCTGGTCCATATGATGCCATTGATCCTAAAAACACCACTCAATGATCAACTTTAGACTGCAAACTCTTCAGGACAGTTCCAAGATGAGATGGCCCATCATATTTCACTTCTAGCCTGAACCTCAGATAACCTTACTCTGAGACTGGCTACAAATGTTAAAGCTGATCCGATTAGCTTTTTTTTTTTTTTTTTTGGTTTTTTTTTTTTTTTTTTTTTTTTTTTTTTTTTTTGGTTTTACGAGACAGGGTTTCTCTGTAGCTTTTGGAGCATGTCCTGGACTAGCTCTGTAGATCAGGCTGGCCTTGAACTCACAGAGATCTGCCTGCCTCTGTCTCCCGAGTGCTGGGATTACAGGCATGCGCCACCACCACCTGGCTCTGGCTCATTTAGCTTTTTTTAAAGATTTATTTATTGGGCTGGAGAGATGGCTCGGGGGTTTAGAGCACTGTCTGCTCTTCCAGAGGTCCCGAGTTCAATTCCCAGCAACCACATGGTGGCTCACAACCATCTGTAATGAGATCTGGCACCCTCTTCTGTATACATAATAAATAAATACATCTTTTTAAAAAAAAGATGTATTTATTATGTATAGTGTTCTGCCTTCATGCCAGAAGAGGGCGCAGTGAAGGGTTGGGACCTGGATTGGAAAAGGGGTTGAGGATGCCTTGCAGTCCCAAGCCACAGGATCTCTGTGCCATGTTCCTTTTCCCATGGCAAAACCCAATCTAGCCTCTTTATCCTACTTTATGTTTGCTACAAAAATACTATACTTGCCAAGTAGTGGCAGCACATGCCTTTAGTCCCAGCACTTGGGAGGCAAAAACAGGTGGACCTCTGTGACTTTGAGGCCAGCCTGGTCTACAGAGCAAGTCCAGGACAGCCAGGGTTACAAAGAGAGACCCTGTCTTGAAAAAACAAAAACAATGCTTGACGGCTTGATGTTTGACACTGATTTCACAATTGTTGTAGCTAAGTTATATAGTGTGTATCCTTTTCCTAAAACGTATGTGTGGTGTGTATGGTATGAATCTGTGTGTGGTGTGTGTGTGTGCAGCCCAGAACTTAACCTTCGATGTCTTCCTCTATTGCTCTCCACCTTAATTTTGGAAACAGGGTCTTTCACTGAACCCTGAGATCATTAACTCTGCTAGGCTGGTTGTCCAGTAAGCCTCAGGGATCCTCTTGTCTCTGCTTCCCCAGAGCTGAGATTGCAGATGCATGTCATTATGTCCAGCTGTTAAGTGGGTAATGAGGATCTGAACTTGGGTGCTCATGCTTGTATGGCCGGCATATTGCTCAGTGTACCAGTAATGTCTTTGCTAAAATATTTTAAGCATAAAATATACATAACATAAATTTTATCATTGTACTTTTATTTTCCAGTGCCCAGTTAACCAGGGCCTTGTGCATGTTGAATAAGTGTTCTGCCACTATAATACAGCCTTGGCCCATAGCCTTCCCTGAATGTACAGCTTAGTACTGTGAAGTACCCTAATACATAGCTGGGCCTGATAGTGAAGACTTGTGATACCAGCACTCAAGACTGAGGCAGAACGATTTCAAGTTTGAAGCCAGTCTGGACTGCATAGTGAAACACTGTCAAAAAAAAAAAAAAAAGGCATTGTGTTTCGTATCTTTAAGGCCAGACTCAGGAGGCAGAGGCAGGCAGATCTCTGAGTGCAATACCTGCTCTACATAGTGTGCTCCAGGCCAGCCAGGGCTACATAGTAAGACCTGGTCTGAAACAAAACAAAAATGTGGCATCTACCTATTGTGACTGATATCTACATCAACACTTCACATGTTGTGATAGAGATGGCAGGAGACCATGGAGAGGAGAAACCAGGCTGGGGCAATGGTGTGGGTAAAGAGCTTTCAGTGCAAGTATAAGAAACAGAGTTTGGATCCCCAGCACTCATGTAAATGCCAGGTGGGCATAGCAGTCACTACAATCTTGGCGCTCAGGAGGCAGTGACAGATCCCTGAGACAAACTGGCCACCCAGACTAGATAAGTCAAAATAACTTTAGACATTCAGTATACATAAGAGCAACAATTTGTAATGAGAACTGCTAAACCATTGCCCACAATCATATTTGCAAAATATGACTGTTAATAATTTGTAATATACTGTCCATGAATGTTGTTAACAGAACGTTTGTAAATAACCTAAATAAAAATAAAAGAATATGAGCCTAAAAAAAATATATGAGTTCAGGAAGAGAACTGGATTCTGTAAATTAAGTGGAGAGTGACTGAGAGAGACATCTGATGTAGGCCTCTGTCCTCCACATACATGTGCACACAATGCACCTACAGGTATGTGTCCACACACATGTGCACAATGCACATGAAAATGAAGGGAACGAAAGGAGGGAGGGAGGAAGGGTGGGAAGAAGAGAGGAAGACAGCCCTTTTACAAGTAGGGAAATCAAGGCACAGAAGGTGTGAACAATTTGCCCACAGTCAACCTAAAGCAAAACAACAGAAATGGAGTTTCTGCAGACTTTGGTCCTCATGATGGAGACAACATATATGAGCACCATCAGCAGCTGTCCCCAGGGCCTGCTTATAGACAAGTGTACTCTAACCTAGGCTAACCATGTAGCTTATTCATAGCATGGGTCAGAAGCAGTTCCTATGCCTAGCATGTGCTTTTCTCTGGAAAGCCTAGATCCTCATCCTAGATCATGCCTCTGCCTCCATAGATCCATGGATAGAGCTGAAGATAGAGGCAGCCCTTGGGCTCTTGTGTATGGTACTACTTACCATTCAATGTCTGTTTTCTGTGACAGACTACGCCAGGTAAGGTATTCCTCCCAACAGTGATGCACAGGGCCATGGAGGCATATAACATGTTTATCTAGACGTGTCCTGGTTTGAATCATGGAGCATCCACTGTTCAGGGGGCATAACCAAGACCACAGGGGAAAGAACAGCCTAGGATCTGTGCTTCCAGAAAGCTGGATCAAGAAGCTGCTCAGGACATCAGACATCTAGGAAGTAAATTTGGAGTAGAGCTGGGCTCTCAGCTGCTGTCCTAAGAATTCCCACATCCCTGTTCTTCGCAGGATGCCGGTCATGAATGAGGCTTCACTGACATAGAGTATAGCCCAGCTGCTGGTCCAGAAAGGTTTTACAAACTAGCCCAGGAGTCAAGCCTGGCCTGAGTCAGGACTCTTGATAAACCCCCTTGGAGCTACTCATAAAGCCTGCAGTGGCCAGAGATGCCAGAGACCCAGGGGTCTTTGTGGCTCCCCAGGGTGTCTAATCCAGACTCCTCTCTGGGAGGAAGATGGCAGAGAAAGTGATGGACTACTGGAGCACCAGGCCTGGAAGGACCCAACATGTCCAAATCAGCCTGAGCAAGGTCTATACACTATGCTCACTCTGTAGCCAAAGTGGACAGTGACTCTCAGTCCTAGCTATCTACTTCAAGTCCACACCTACCCTGAGCCAATCAGGCTGTATGCCCTGAACCTGCATGATAGTGAGTACATTTTCCTCAATTCCCCTTATTTTGAGGTCATTGCAGATTTCACATGCAGTTTTAAGAAATCACACAGAGAGAGCCCGTAGATCTTCTGCCCTTTTTGTTCCAGAGATGCCTAACTCTAAGACAAGATCAAGTGGCACATAGATATGCGCATGTCCACATTTCTTCTATTGCTTGTATGTCTGTATGTAAATCCAGTGCTTCTGTTGCCCTTTTGTGAGATAAGGTTTCACATAGCTGGCCTTGAACTCTTTGTAGCTGAGGATGGCCTTGAACTTCTGATGTTCCTGCTTCTACCTCCCAAGTGCTGGGATTACAGGCCTGTTTAGTAATCACACCCTGTTTCTAGGGTTCAAACACACGCTTTGTGTATGCTAGGCAAGCACACAACTGCATTACATCCCCAGCTCTGGATTCAGTTCTACACCTATTTAAAATTGCAAGATTGAGTCTCTGAATATATCCCAAGCTACTCTCAAACTCTAATCCCTCTGTCTCAGCATCCAGAGAATGCTGAGATAACAGTAACAGTCTTGTGACACTATACCCACCCTGACTCATCACTGTTACCTAGCAACATCACTGCCACTGTTGGCTATGGGCCAGGGCTGATAGATCTTGTACATGCTAAGTATGTTGAGCAGTATTCTTGGGTTCTACTCAGATACCCCTTTATCACTGTGGCAAAGCAATTCCCACATACTGCCATGATCCCCAGGGACCTCCTTACCAGTGTAGTTTGCCCTAGTACCTGATACATGGTCATTTACTATGTTGGGGTCAGGAGAGGACTGAATCTGTTCAAAGGATATAGGGCCACTCTACCCCACCCATGTCCTGAGGCTTTTCTGATGGCCCACCCTTCTGATGGTTCCCCTTCAGCCCAGACAGATCCCATTTTGTGAGTATGGCCAGAAGCTCAGAGGCTTTCCACTTTGCAAAGTCAGCCTCATCACCCATGGCTGCCTTTGCTGTGCAGAAGAGGAAACTGAAGCTAGGAAGTGGTGACACAAGGTGCCCAGTGACCATGTGGAAACTAGCCCTTGGCTTCTAGTTCCAGTGGTCCTGCTGGAAATTCTGCTCGAGGGGAAGCAGAGACTGGGCAACGGAGCACTCAGGCAGAGGCTGCTGTGTGTGTCTAAGTCCAGCTGGAGATGCTTAAGAGTTACATTGGTCTAGAAATAGAGCCTGTGCCATAGGTGGCCAGGATATGGGAGCATCTAGACAAGCCAGCAGGGTGACCAAACCATTAATCCCTCAAGCCAGAGACTCCTGATAGCAGGGTCCAGCTGATGGGAGGAACAGGTATCAACCACAGCAAGCCACAGGCACTCAGCCTCAGGCTGTTTCTGTAGATTTCCGCCCCCCCCCCTTTTGTTTGTTTTTTGAGACAGGGTTTTTCTGTTGTAACTTTGTGCCTTTCTGAAACTCACGCTGTAGCCTAGGTTGGCTTCGAACTCCACCTGTCTCTGCCTCCCGAGTGCTGGGATTAATGGCATGCACCTGTTTGTTTGTTTTTGGTTTTTTGTTTGTTTTTTCTTTTATGTGGTGCTGGGATGGAACACATTCAGGAAACTAAGCCAGAGGAAGTAGTACCATCATCAAGCCCTTCCTTCCTACATCCCTTTAAGGATGTATTGGCAGTCACTAAAGCCCTTTGATAGAAAACTGAAGTCTCAGGATTTTGACGGCAATCTCTGCTCAGCAGCCCACCTTTCCAGCCATCAAGCCTCCCCATCTCTTTAGCACATGCCCAGAACCAACTTCTGTCCCAGACTCCCACCTCAAGGGCAGAGGTTGGGGCAAGCTTCCTTTCCTTCTTAGATTTGCTTGAGAAATTGGATGTTTGTCTACTATGTGTCTCTAGAACCTTGCACAGTACAAAACAGGGACACCCAATAAATACTGACTGGGTGAGCCAGGGACAGGAAGGAGAGACTAACAAATACCACCTTTCTGTTGGCAAGTAGTCTTGGGGTCCAGGCACTGTATCAGATGCTTTTTCTGAACTGTTTCATACTCATTAAACCCCAGCCGGCAGGGTGTCATGACCTCTGTGGCATCAAGGCAGGATCTGCAGTTCCTAGAACGGTTATGTTCAAGAGGCCCTTTTTATACTGTGTGGGGTTGTGTGGAGCCATGGGAGGTGCTCTAGAGAAAACACAGATGGCAGAGGCCCCTGAAGCAAAGCCAGCTTGAACAGGATCTGGGAGAGGACACAGGAGAATGACCTGATTACATTATTGACATGTTTCATGAAGTTGTTATGGCTGCTGGGCAGAAAGACTATGTAACTGGGAGGCATAGCTAAGGACAGACATTGGGAGAGCTTGGGGAGCTCCTGGACTCTGAAGTCCTGATCTGAGAATTTGACAGATTCTCCACAGAGCAAATAAACTGGGCAAATAAACCCAGTGCCCTATGCCAGCTCTTCCCTCAGTGAGCTCTGAAGTCCTTGATCTGGCTTGGAACTGGGGTGGGAAACACACCCCACATATAAGGTTCATGTCCAGCCAACAGGTCTAGATGGTTCTGAGTCTTACCGTCAGGGCTCCCCACTCCCACTGCTTTGTCATTGAGGTAGACCAATGGTTTCAATGGAAGTCTGCATGTGCCTGTACACACTGTTTGCTGTCCCCCACCTTCACCATAGGATACTCCTTACTACCCACACTCACCTAGACCAAATTCAGAAAGCCAGCACCCAGTCTCACCATCCCACCATAAAAAAGCACTATGGCATGTGGCCATTGAGAAAATGTCCTCTGCACATCCCCTGCTTCCTTTGTTTTGGTTGTGGCCAAGCAGGGAGCTGACTTTGCCAATGGACTGTGAGGGATGTGTCTCCCCCAGTTTTAGACACTGAAGAGAAGCTGTCATGCACATTCTCCCTTCTCCCACTATGGGAACCCAGAAGCCAGTGGCAAGGACAAGAGACCAATTTGAGTTTCTACTCTGGAGAGGGGACCAAATCATCTTGGAGATTGTCAAGCCTGTGTCCATTTTGTGTGCACCTGTATGAAGGCCAGAGGCTAACGTTTGATATTTTTCTCTACCTTTAAAAAATGTATTTTCTCTGCATGTGTCTGCACAATATTTATGCCTGGTGCACGTAGAGACCAAATAAACTGGAGTTACAGACGTTTGTGAGTTGTGAACTACCATGTGCTGGAAATTGAACCTGGACCCTCTAGAAGAATAACCAGTGCTCTTAACCAATGAGCTATCTCTCCAGTTCATCATTTTGCTTTTTTAGATTCATTTTATGTTAAATTATGCATATGTGCATAAGTCTGTATTTATGTGCACATGAGGGCAGGTGACCTTAGAGGCCATAAAGTTCTGAGCTGCCCAATGTGGGTGCTGGGGACTGAACCTGAGTCCTCTGCAAGAGCATCGTGCATTTTTAACCACAGAGCCATTGCTACAGCCCCTACCTTAAGCTCTTACTGAACAAGGAGTTCACTGATTTGGCTAAGAGGGCTAGCCAGAGAGCCCCAGGGATATTCCTATTTCCTCCCCAGTGCTGGGATTATATGCATATACTGTTTATATGCATATAAACACTATGTATATACATATACAATTATATGCATATACCACCATTTATGTTGAGGATTGAAATGTAGGCTCTCATGAACAGATAGCAAGTCCTTTACCAACTGAGCCATCTCACTAGCCCCATTTCCCAAGATCTTAAGCCTTGTTAATTGCAGTTCAGCCCCACCCACTACAGCAAAGTATTTGGGCCACTTGTGGCTACCTTACACAGACAGAACTGAGGCATACAGCCTAAGTGCCTTGCCCAGGATCACATGACAAAAAAAAATGACAGGACTCAAGCCCAGGTATTGGTGTACTTTATCATTCTGACTCACTGCCAGACCTGAGGCAGCTCTTAACCTTAGCCTCTCCCATTTCTGTTTTGGTTTGTTTGTTTGCTTTTTTTTTTTTTTTTTTTTTTTTCCTCGAGACAGGGTTTCTCTGTAGCTTTTGGAGCCTGTCCTGGAACTCGCTTTGTAGACCAGGCTGGCCTCAAACTCACAGAGATCTACCTGCCTCTGCCTCCCAAGTGCTGGGATTACAGGCGTGCGCCACCACCGCCCGGCTCTTTTTCATTTTTAATTTGTGAGGGCACTGGACCCCTTGAAGCTGGAGATACAGGCAGTTGTAAGTCACCTGATGCAGGTACTAGGAACTGAACTTCAGTCCTCTGCAGGAGGAGCAAGCACTCATGATTGCTGAGCCACCTCTCCACCCTGCCCTGCCACTTCTGACAACAGCAGTCAGTAACGGTTCTCCTAGCCTGGTTCTTCCAGAGTGGAGATTGGAAATCTTTGTGCCCAAAAGAAAATAAGATGGTTGTTTAGAAAGAAATAAAATATTTTTCTTTACTACAAATTATTTGCAAATATTCACGTTTCCAGTGTCCTTACAAAAAGACCCCCCAGGAGAAATTTGGGTCCTTTCACGTGAAAGAATGGTACAATTCACAAAAGTAATAAATACACATATTACCACCTAGAGAAAAAGGAAATAATCACCTAAAGAAAATCAGCGCTGAAATTCATAGCATGTGTGAACTGTAGTTGGCAGTAAGTTTTCACTGCCCATTGTGGGTCTCTCTTTGGTCTGTAACCCAAACACCTAGAGGACCACTTTGAAAGATTTAGACTGAGGATCAAGTGCAGAGCTAGGCATGGTTATTCCCTGAGTCCAGTACCTCTTCCCTAGATACCAAATTCTTGGGACCGTCTTTATCTCTGGAACAATGCTTAAAAATGGGGGGGGGGGGAGCCACTGCTATTTGTGAATGGTCTTCTTGTCCTGGAGGGGACTCTGGCTCTGTCTTTGTTACCAGCTTTCTCATCTGTGGGTACTGCCCCTCGTTCTCTTGACTTTTGCTGCTCACAGACCTTCTGAGAGGAGTGAGCCCTCCCCAGCAATGGATAGGAAAATGCAGAAAGCAAGGGAGGGATGGTGCGGCAAGATGTAAGTCCCTGGGAAGGCAGTATTGCCTGGCCTGGTTCCTGACCCTGTCTGGCAAGGTCCCTTCACAAGGCTGCTTCTAAAGCAAGTCCTGTGAGAGCTGCACTAGGTGCAGGGAACAGTGTCAGAGTGCCCAAAGACCAGATGGCAGGCAAGGGGACATAACACAGAGGCAATAGTTTTGGTTTGGGTTGTTATGTTTGGGGTGTGGGTGTGTGTTTTGGTTTGGTTTTGTTGTTGCTCCCATGCTTTCAACTGCAGGCCTGAAGTCAGAAAGCACGATTCTGGAACCAACAAGGCCATGGAAGTGATACAAGAGCTGGCAGGCTAGGGAGAGGCTCCAAGCCTTGACATCCATGAATGTGGCTGGAGAGACATGAGGCAATGGCTGTGTTTGGTCACTAACTAGTGTGTTTGACACCAACAATTTCTCCAGAAGTTTAGCTGCCCTAGGCCCTGCTGTGAGCTAGAGCTAGAGCATGGGTGAATTTCCAGGAGCCTCCAAGTGGTACCAGAGGCCAGATGTATGTTCAAAGTGGGATACATCTGTCTCCCAGTTTCTTCGAGATCAGATCCAGGATGGGGCCATATGGTGGCTGCTGCTTTGTGTGTTTTGCTTCTTTTAGTTTGGCTTTCTTTTTATTTTTTGGCTTCTGTCTGTGAGGCTTGGGTTCCCAGGGTTGCTGGCTCATCCTTGGACAATGGGATGCTCTGGCCCTAGAGTCCTTACTAGATATACCAGCTCTCAGCTCACACCAAGCCAGCATCCCTAGCCATGCTATAGAAGATGCTCCTCTGCTGCAGGAGTTCAGAGGGTGTACCACACTCCCGAACTTCTCCTTTGTCCAAGACGATCACCCTGCATGGAGAGGGATGTAGACATGAGCATTACACTAAGAGATGTGTCTGATATCTGTGAGATTGCAGAAAGTATTACAAACTCTAGAGGCTGGATACCCACCCTACCACTTCCTTATTATCACTTATACACAGCACATGCCACCCTCTGAAATCAGTGTTACTGTGATCATTGTCCCTCTCTTTTAATTAAGTGTCCTGGTCCTTAAGATGTTCCCTAAGCTTTGAGAGGGAACCCCAGAGTCCAGAATAACATAGGGCACATAGCAGACCCTTCATGCATATCAATATGCTGACTGAAATAACACTGGATAACCTGGTTCTTCCCATGACAGAAGAATCCCAATTAGGGTTGCCCTGAGCATAAGGATAGTGATGAATGAATGAATGAATGAATGAATGAATGAATGAATGAATGAATGAATATGACTAGACAGGATCAACCCTGTAGGCCCACAGATGCACTCTGGGGCCTTACCTTGTATAGTCCATGATGGTATTAAGCCGGTGAGCAATAGTGAGCACAGTACAGTCTTCAAACTGTGTCCGGATGGTGGACTGAATGAGGTCATCTGTCTCTAGGTCCACAGCTGCTGTAGCCTCGTCCAACACTAAAATCTTTGTCTTCCTCAGCAGAGCCCGGGCCAGGCACACAAGCTGGCGCTGCCCGACACTAGGAAGGGAGAAAAGCCTAGAGATGGGGCTCAAACTACCCTGATCCTGAACCAGGCCTGGAGGGAAGAAAGCTAGCAGACAGTCTGGGGGTGGTCTTTGGGCAGGAGAACAAGTCCACACCCCATGTCCATGCCTGTGACAAACATTACTAATCAATCATGCTATACTTCCTGGTGAGCAAGAAATGGGCTTAGAACCATCCCCAACAAAAGGCTCAGAGGTGATATTCAAAGTATCAGGCCATTTTGGTGTGGGTGACAGAGTGGCTTAGTATCCATGATATCATTGAGCTGCAGCAGACTCAGCACTGGCCAACAGGATGCTGGCCAATGAATGGCCAGTAGAGGCCTAATGTGGGAATGGACACTGAGCATATTCACTCTTACACATCTGCCATCACCATGACAGCATGCCTGGGCAAGTCTGCTGAAGGATGAAAAATATGCACATTGATCCCACTGAGGCCAAGTACATCAGCCAAAATTCAGCTGTACCCCCCAACCCTGTCCCATGAATGAGCCCAGCCAGGATGAGCAGCCCTGGCTGGCCACCCTAGCACTGAAGCAGGAGGCTGGCTGCCCTGGGGGTAATAACTGAAGCTAGCACATAGGCAAGAGGGCAGAATCTTCGCACACCGGCCCCCGGCTGCCTGCCTACCTCAGGTTCTCTCCGCCTTCTGCACACTCATGATTCAGCTTGTCAGGCAAAGCTGACACAAAGCCCTTCAGGTGAGCGAGCTCCAGGGCCATCCAGACTTCTTCATCAGAATATTGACTGAAAGGGTCCAGATTCATGCGGAGAGAACCCGAGAACAAAACAGGATCCTGTGCAAAGACAGTAGATAGCATGTGTGAGGGTCTGAATCTAGAAGGTTCCCCACAGACTGATGTTTTGAGCACTTGTTCCCTGGTTGGTGGTGTCATTTTAAGATGTTGTGGAGCCTATCTGGGGGGAAGCAGGTTAGATTTGGTTCTGATGCTGGCTGAGTCCCCACCACACACCTATTGTGTGACCATGCTTCCCCCACTATGGTAGAAAGCAGCCCTGTGATACTGTGACCAAAATAAACCTTTCTTTCCTGCAGATGACTCTGTCAGAGGTTTTGTCACAACTATCAGAAAAGTAACTAACATGACAGTCACACCACAATGAACCAGGAAGGCTCACAGATAGAAGAAATGAGATGTTCACACTACAACAGGAAGAGATCTGAGTCTCTTCAAAGCATGAACTCTGTAGGATGTCTGTAACAGGAAATGTCTGAAAAGTCCTGGGTGAACTGGACCAAAACCTTTATTCTCTCAAAACTCCTCCAAACTTTCAATATGTAAATCCTCTATGTTGCTTTTAGTGGTGGTATTTCATCACAGCAACAGAAATGTAACTAATACACTCACTCAATCCCACCTCCAAAAAAGACTCTGAAAGTTAAGGAAAAATCACAACCACAAATAATGCCTTAGGGAACTGTTGCCCAAAGAGATTGGTTTAGAAAATTCTAATCTGTAGCTTAGCTTCAGGAAGTGTTAGAGATTAACACACTGACTCCTGCAACTGGCAGAGAAGACAGTATTACCATCTAAATCTATAAATGCTCTGGTTCTTTGTATGAAACAGTATAGTATTTTCACATAACTTACTCACATCTAGATGATGTACTACCTAATACCAAGAAAATACTGGGAAAATGGCTGTGTATCACTTGAAGATAAAAATCTATGTATGGTATTAAGTGCAGATGCTAAACTTGAAAAATACTAGCCATGGGCTCAGTGACCTAAAGGCACATGCCACCAAGCCTGATGACCTGAATTCGATCCTCAGAATTATACATATAGAGAACTGACTCCTGCAGTTGATCTTCATACACATGACCTGATCCCCTCCTCCCCGTAAATACATGAATGCAAAAACACCATTCTCCATCTACAGTTGGCGTAGTCTATGGATACAGAGGGTGTGGCTTCAGTATGTGCAGGAACCACCAGCCTTGCCCACCTGAGGGATGATGGTGATCTTGAAGCGCAGGTGGTGCAGGCCAATCTTAGCAATGTTCACCCCATCGATGATGATCTCCCCTTCTGCAGACTCATTGATCCGGAACAAACCCAGGGTGAGAGATGACTTCCCAGCTCCTGTACGGCCCACAATACCAACCTGCAGGACAGGAAGGGACTGTGGTGAGGTGAGAACGCTGCAGATTCAATGTTCTCCCAACAAGTGGCTGGGTCAGAGCTGTGGTCATCTAGTTGATCTAGCTACCATCAAGGTGCTCACCCACCAGCTTCTCCAAGACCTACCTTCAGGGGCTACTTTGACAAAAGGTTGGAAAGGATGCCCTTTGCTTTATAGGCTTCCAAAAGCTAGACTTATTATAAGTCAGTAGAGATGCTCAAAGGGTGCAGACAGAGAAATGTTTAGGTGAGTTATGTTATGTTCAATTAGAGATAGTCAGAAAATAATGAGGTGTTTCCTGGCTTCCCACATGGTTGCTCTCTCCTCTGATGGGAATTCCTTCCTGGAGCCATGACAATACCTCAGATTCAAGCAAAGCCCCTGAACTTCTCTGATATGTCCTGGGCGGACACCCCAGTTACTGGCCAATAGTTGACATTCCCAATGTCCAGTGACAGTTCTTTCTCCTCTCTTTTACAGCTGGGTTTACCCACAGTTATTGCAGCCCAGCACCCATGCTTGAATCCCCATAAACACATAAAGACTCAGAGACTATCTCATAGAAACAGAAGACTTTGACACATGTGGATGGACAATTTAACAAATCAATAATATAAGATGCAAATGCCTAGGATGAACCCTGACCAAGTTTCTGAGAAAATTCTATAGATCATAGTCAGAAATGACTTCCAGGAATAGCTTAGAGCTACATGTCCCTATAAGTTATCCTGGTGATGGCAGCAGCATCTTATTACTCTAGAGTTTACAAACGCCGATGCTTCAAAGGGACCACATAGGCACACGGACCCCACAGGAGGAACTGGGGTGAACTGGAGGGCTAAGATTTTCTATAAAGAGCCTCGAGGGAGTTGGGCCAGAACTGCTACATATTCCAACTGTCCAAAAAAAGCAGAAGAATCATTTTCGTATTTACAGTTCATTCAAATGTTTCCCTAAAACATATCTGTATTTCCATAGGTCTTGTCCTTCAGTGGTCCACTTTGCCACCTGTTGAATACACTCAGGATCTTTTATTCCCATGATTCCTCCCTGTAAAAGCACCTCAATCCCATAGTATGAGCTGTGACTAACTACAGGTTGATGCAGGGGTTCATGCTGGACCTTAAGTCAATGGGAATGGAGGATTGGCACACAGCCTCCTTTACTTCTCACTCCACTGACTATGAGTTAGTGAGGATGGAAGACAGCACACCCACCTTTTCTCCACCTTCGATGGTGACATTTATGTTCTTGAGAACCAAGTCCAAGTCCTCTCGATACCTCAAGCAGTAGTCTCGGAACTCTACACGGCCTGAATGGGGCCAGGTGCTGGGTGGAGCTGTCTCCTGGATTTGCCAGGGAGCCTGGATCACAACAAGAGGGATAAGAGAAATCAGCAAGTGCAAGCTGCCAAACTCAGTCTTTATGTAGGTTCTAGGGATCTGAACTCTTCACCCATTGAGCCATCTCACCAGCCCGCTTCTAACATTTCTATTCAATTCATTTCCACTTAATTCTTCAACTTATGGAAAATTTCTGCACTGATGCAATTTAATTCCAATTTGATTCCCCATAAAAAGAGCCCCTGTAAACCGACATAGCAAAAAGCAGGTGACTTTGGCAGGCAGAGGTTACCTGTTAGAGGCTGTGAAAGAGAAGTTTGCAGTTTATCTGCCAGTTGTGGGGGAACCATCTTAACTAATAAGGTGGCCATGAGCCTCGAGTGACAACCAGGACTAAGACTTTCTCTGTGACATCATCCAGTGAAGGAAAGAATCACAGGGGGAAATGTTCCTTAGTAAGAGTCACAGCCCACAGGTATCTTGGGGAAAACAGGACATGTGGATGATTTCCTTCCTCTAAAATAAGGTGGTTCTTAGCAAGTGTTAAAAACAGACAGGATAAGCCCAAAAGGGCCTGGAAGGCACATAGCTCACCCTCTGAGTAGGCAGAGGGCACCCAAGGGGTGTCTGGAAGGCCAAGACCAAGGGGCCAGGGTGGGATCCTGACTTACCTCCTTCTCTGTTTCAGAATACTCCTTTAGTCTTTCCACAGCCACAATGTTGGTCTCCATCTCAGAGGACATTCGAACAAGCCAATTCAAGTATGAAGTTATCTGCCAGTGAAGAGAGTCAGGTGGGGGTCTCTTGGGGAAAGTGTGGCTTCATTTTCAAAATTAAGTATGTATCATATCATTCAAATACAGAAATGAGTAACCCATATAGAGCTATCACCCAGAGTGGACACACTGCACCTCTTAGGGTTCACACCTTTCAAGAGCAGTCAAGAGCTGTGAGATGGCATTGTGGGCAAAGCATTTGTTGAGCAAGCCTGGCAACCTGAGTTCTACCCTCCAGAGCCATGGAAAGATGCAAGAAGAGAACTGACTCTACAGAGTTGTCCTCTGACCTCTACATGTTTACTGTGGGAGGGAGGGAAAGAGAAGATAGAAAGAAAGAAAAGAAAAGTCATACAGGAAAGTGGAAAATATTCTGAAACTGGGTGATTTTCATGTGATGGTTCATATCCATAATTAATCCCAGGACTCCAGAGAGATTGAAGCATGAGAATTATGTTAAGTTCTAGGCCAGACTGGGCTACAGTGTAATAACCCATCTCAATCACACAAAAGAAAATATTTTTGACTCAGTATGACAAACATCATGAGATGCAACTAACACAGAACTCAGAGGGAAAGTCAGAGCTTTGAAAGCATCAAGTCACTTGGAATCTTTTGACTAATGAAGAATGCAGGCCGTGTGTCAGGATTCCCATTCCCTTTCTCCATTCCTGCAGGTACCCAAAGCCAAGGTCCAGGAACTCAAAATGTGGTTGCCATGAGGAGACCATTCAGCCCAAGAAAGAGCCTTCTACCTGCAGCGAGTAAGATACTGAGAGGCCCACCAAGCCAGCACTGAGGCTGTGCCGGAATATGACAGCAAACAGGGCAGCAAACAGCACGATGCAGTTGCCCACACACTCAAGACGCACAGCAAGCCACCTGCAAGGAGATATGTAGAAGTATCTCAGACAGACAGATAGATGACCAGCTTTATGCTCATGGAGCAGAGCTAAACCCATCTGCCAGCTGACCTAATTTCCCAGCACTTCTAGAGAAAGCCCTGTGGGTACCACTCACCCAAGATATGAACTGGGAGGGGGTTGGGGGCGGTATGCCAAGGGCCCATGGGATTTGAAGCCTGGCTTGCCTGGGGACTAAAATAGAATTCTCCAGAAGCAATCCCTATCCTGGAACCTCAAGTTTGCCTTTAGAAAGATTGACTTTTTCTTAGGAAATCTTTAAAATAAAAAAAATAATTCCCTGGAAATTCCTAAAATGTCATCGACTGCCAGAGGCACTGCTGTTTGCAAACAAGGACAGGGGCAGGAGCAGAGCTCCGCGGTGGATCACTGGCCTGACATGCACAAGGCCCTGGGTTTGAGAGTCACCACCATAAAATAATAGCAATAATTACAAAATAAATAAATAAAATCAGCCCCTTGGCAAGAGATGGATCTTGACATGAGGAAGACAAAAACTGCTATTAACAAGGTTGGACATTGAGCTCTTGGGTCCACCCCCCATCTGTACCCCACAATGCCAAGGGTATGTGGGGACATAAATGTGGGTTCTCATGCTTGCACAGTAAATGATATTAGCCCCAGACCATCTTTCCAGTCCCCGGATTGCTTTATTTTTGAGACAAGGTCTCATTCTATAGCCTAGCTGGCCTGGAATTCACTAGGTAATCAAAGCCACCTCAAACTCATGGTAATCTTCCTTCAGGCACATGCCACCATGATCCTGTGCACTTTGGATGGCCCTTCTGTTTCCATTTCTCTCCCAGAAGAAACAGAGGCTGAGGGACTAGGCACTCAGCTGGCTTCCTCTATCCTACTGACCACTACCCCCACCTGTTAGCCACAATGCTAGGGTAGTAGGCCTTCTGGTTCTCATCCACTTTCAGGTCGCTCTGGCGAATGAAGCGCTCTTGCTCCTCAAAGGCACGGATGACACTGACCCCCAGCAAGGTCTCATTGAAGTGTGAGTACACAGGGGAACGGCTGACAGACTCTAGGCGTTTCAGCTGTCGGGAGGAGGCCACATAGAACCTCTGTAGGAGAGAGAGACACAGAATCAGTGCTAGCCCCTCATCTCATCCTCCTGGGGTATACTGGGAGAAGTTAGACATGGCTGACACCTCCAGAGACCAAAACACTGGAGATGGGCTGCTTACATGGTGAACTGTGGGACAGTAATGCCGGTGACAGCAGTCACAGCTACTTGGATACATATCCCCTGTCTGCCACCTATAAACCTAGGAAGTGCTCTTTCTTGCTTTTGGATGGAGACAAAGAGGTACACCTGGCCTCCTCCTTGGGTCCATGGCTAAGAAGCAACAAGATGGACCTGAAATAATCTCCAGACTGCCTGGCCTCTCAGAAGTCCTAAATGTTTGGGGCTTTCCTCTCCCAACAGTACAGGTTGAGAAACAGGCTTTGTGACTAACAGACCTCTTTAATCTTCATTTGCTACTAACACAGAAACCCAGCCAGGTCACTGTGCTGTCTTAGCCTTGGTTCCTTCTGTATAGCAGCAACACTAAAGCCATTTTGCACAGAGGACTGTGAGAACAACAGGTAAGAGCTACTGGTTCTTCTGTGTGAGTCTCACATGTTCGTATGTCACATACACATGTCAACAAGCATGGAACCCCCTGGATTCCACTAAACCAGGAGCAACAACAGCCTCACACGCATGACAACTCCACACTCTCCCATATGCCTGTCCCTGTTCTTCAAATTCATGGTCTCTTCTTTCAGTTATCATTATTACATGCATATAAGTAGATGTAAACACATATACATTCCTAAATATAACCTATTTGAGTCCAAATAATGTTACCTATATGTATGCTTTCAGGGCTGACCCTTTAGCACTGGACAACCAATTGGTGTGCCCTTCCTTGGGGAGGGCCACCTCTCCTGTTCCTAGCTTTACTTAGTTGCCTATTGTCTTAGTTAGGGTTACTTTTGTTGTGATGAAACACCATAACAAAAAGCAACTTGGGAAGGAAAGGGTTAATTACACTCACAGTTCCATATGACAGTTCATCATTAAAAAGCAGAGAGGGCAGGAACTAGAGCAGGGCAGGAACTTGGAGGCAGGAGCTGATGCAGAGGCCATGGAGGGGCGCTGCTTACTGGCTTGCTCCCCATGGCTTTCTCATTCTGCTCTCTTTTAGAATCCAGGACCACCAGCTCAGAGGTGGTCCCACCCACAGTGGGCTGGGTCCTCCTATCGATCACTAATTAAGAAAATGCCCTTAAGGCCAGCCTTAAGCCATTTTCTCAACTGAGGTCCCTCCTCTCAGATGAGTTTAGCTTGTGTCAAGTCAACATAAAACTAGCCAGCACACCTAAATAGTTCTTTATATGTAAGGGATAAGGCCTTTGTAGTCTTTTTTCATCCCATTTGGAATATTGAGAGACTAAGCAACTCTTGTCTCCTCCCTCAGTGGGGTCACTCCTGTCCCTTGCTGACTTGGCCCCCACTCCTTGTACCTGGCTCTGCCTCCTCCTGCTGTCCTGGGCTTGTCACCCTACATCACTTCCTTTCTGTGTCCCCATCCCAGCCACTGGGTCATAATCATGTTACCCTTAAGACTTGCTTCACCTATCCTTGTAGACAGATACCACCCCCACCCTTCTTCTGCTCTAGTCAGATGCTCAGCAAGTGCTGAAAGCAGAAAAATCCCAATACCCTTTCTCACCCTCTGGAAGCAACGAGAAGCCAATGAATAGACATTACATCAATAACTTGAGGACCTGTGAGCTCTTCTGGCCTCTGTAAAAAGAAGACTAGTGAGAGTATGGCCCCAGTTCTCCAGGTGCTGATGGGTCACTAATGCAGTAACTTGATCCTTGGTGTCCTTCCTGTCCCTTTGCTGACTTGATCACTGCAGCAGGGCAAGTTAATAAAGATGGCCCCAAGGACCTGCCTAGGATTAGTGTGCTGGGCCCTGCTGACTCCCCATGGGAGACCTTGATTTGGGGGATGTAGGGTGGCTTGGGAGGGAGGGCTGGAGGGTGGGAGGAGGGAGGAGGTGGGATCTGTGAGTGGTATGTAGAGTGTGTAGAAATTTTCTTAATAAAGAAAAATGAAAAAGGAAAAAAAAAAAAGATGGCCCCAAGGAGGCTGCCCCAGCCAAGCACAGGGCATACCAGTGGCTCCCACCAGGCCATGAACAGATGTGGCACCATCCTGCCAACTCTGTACTCTGCACCAGCTGTCCCCTGTCCTCTTGCATGTTTCGCCCACTTGATCCCCAGCCTGGTCTCATCAGGCCACTCCTTTTCAAACTTACAGAGTCTCCCCTGACCAAATCACTTCATCTTCCACTTCCAATCTCATTACTGTAAAAATCCAATCTGACATGGATTGTGGTCAAGAATGATCTCAGTTCTAAAAAAGTATTTGTTCTTTTTAATACAAGCAGAGGAGCACAGACTACTGCCTGGTCTGAGTCCCCTAAGGTAACCTCTGCAGGAGTGCACATGGGACCAGGCCAGGCCCAGAAATTCTCAGCAGTGTGACCAGTAGTTGCCATGGATACCAAAGAGTGCAACAGTAACCACATCCCAGCCTAGCTGAATTCTGCATCATTTCACCTATTACACAACTTAGGAAAAGCACTTGTTATTGTTTAATTTAAAATCTGATATGTGTTTGTGTGTGCATGCATGGTGTGTGTGTGATGTGCACAGTATATTTGCATGCCCATGCCAGAATGCACATGTGGAGGTCAGAGAACAACTTTTGGTATCAGTTCTCTCTTTCTATCTTGGGATGTGACAATCAGGTTTGTGCAACAAGAGCTGAGAAATTCCTACCTGCTGAGTTATCTCATTGGCCCTGCTTTTAAAATTACAAAAGTAATGTATATTGACTATGGAGGTTTGAATGAGAATGTGCCTCAGGCTCAAACGTGTGAACCCAGCTGGTGGCACTATCTGGGTAGGTTTAGCAGGCATGGCCTTGCTGGAGGAAGTATGCTACTGAGGCAAGATTAGAAGTTTTAAAAGCCATATACCATTCCCTGTTTGCTCTCTTGTCTCATAGTTCAAGATGTGAGCTCTCAGCAGTTCTAGCCATCATCATGTGACTGTGATAGACACTTCTCCCTCTGGAACTGTAAGCCCAAATTAACTCTCCTTTGATGAGGTGCCTTGGTCATAGAGGTTTTACCACATTGATAGAAATGAAATATACTGCGAATGACATGGGATAGAAAGACTAAGTAGAGCCTAAATTTAAATGTATAAGGGGATGTGGGAAGAGTATGGCTAAGTGGAAGACACTGGTCTAACACTTTGGTTTTCATTCCCAGTGCCACAAAATTTAGACAGAAAGAAAGACAGGCAGACAGACAGACAGACAGATGGAAGAGGAATATTCCTTTACACTGTGTGAATATATGTCACTATGATTGGTTTAATAAAGAAGCTGACTTGCCAATAGTTGGACAGGTAGAGGTTAGGCAGGACTAGCAGACAAAAAGAGAATGCGAAGAAGAGAAGGACTCCTTGGGAGTCACAAGGAGATGCAGAGGAAGCAGGAGATGAACTTGCCGTACTGAGAAAAGGTACCAAACAGAGTGTAGCTAAGAAATACGATTAATTTTAAAATATAAGAGTTTGCTAGTAACAAGCCTGAGCTATTGGCCAAACATTGATAATTAATAGTAAATCTGTGTAGTTATTTGAGAACTGGCTGGCAGGAAAGAAAAGTCTGCCTACAATAGATAGACAGAATTGAGTATGATGATTACACCTTTCTTAGAGAAAAATCTCTGTGGGCATCTATAAATATGTGTATCTCAAAGCCAACTTTAAACTGTGCTACACAAATACTGTTGTAATAGTGACTGTAGTGATTGAGAGCTACCAAAAAGATCAGGGAAGCACACTGGAGTGCATAAGTGGAATTTTCCAGAGAGGATTAACTGAGGCCAGAAGACCTGCCCTGAAGTGAGAGCCACCATCTCATGTCTGGAAGTCTGGATGAAGATTGGATAAAGAAAAAAGTAAGCTAATACAAACATCTTCTGCTTCCTGACCACGTCATGCCCTCTTTACTATCACAGACAGATAGCACTGAAACTGTGAACAGAAGAAAACTTTCTCCCTTAAGCTGTTTACATCAGGTATTTTGTCATAGTAACATAGAAATGACAATGTAGGTGTGGGTGTTCTAAATCCTCTCAGCAACACAACTGAGTGAACACTGACTCACGGCTGAGGCTAAGAAGCCACAGCTACAGATCTGCCCAGCATACATGAGACTTCTCAGCCCACAAATGAAAATCACTATCTTACATTCATACAACCTGGAGAACCCTATCAAGCTCTCCATGCTCACAGTTTCCCCAAAGGCTCTTGGCAATGACCTCCTTCCTCAGGCATTACCACTACCACTCCTCTGACTTCAGTCACCACGGTCATTACATTGTTCTTAAACCTCCTCCCCATGAAGTGGAGCTCTCAGCCTGGTGTCTCTCCATCACTGTAGCACCTGTGAGGTTCATCCACAGGGTTTGGGAGTGGGCAGCTCATGTCTTGCAATAGCAGCACCACGTCCAGCATACAACCACAACACAAGTTATTTGTGTGCACGCATGTTAACATGTGTAGAGGTCAGGGGTCAATATCATGACTTCCTTGATCTCTTTTCCACCTTGGTTTCTGAGACAGACTCTCTCATTAAACCTAGAGCTCGCTGGCTAGACTGTCTGGCCCATGAGCCCCCGAGGTCTTTCTGTCTCTGCCTCTCTAGCACCAGGATTATAAACACACTTCACCTGCCTTTCTTTAATGTTTTTTTTTAATTTATACTTACTTATTCATGCTATAGAGCATTCATAGAGTCAACGGCAACTTGAGGAAGCTAGTTCTCACCTTCCACCATGTGAGTCCTGCTTAGCCATCAGGCTTGGCAGCATCTTGATGGCCCAGGCTTGGCTTATCTAGGGATCAACTCAGGTCTTCATGCTTGCAAGGAAAACACTTTACTCCTCATGGGGCTCTAAGGTCATCCCATTTCTAGTTTCTAGTGCTACACTGTGCCTGTTCTGAACTGGAACCTTCAGGAAGCTTTCCAGGCAGCCATGAGCACATTTACCACATTTTGGTAAATGCCGTCAAGATGTTTCAGTAAACAGGTGGCACTGACTTAAAGAAGCTATAGGGGAAGTCCAGAAAATGGACTTTTACCCTACAATTTCACCTTTCTTTATGGAATACTCCTGCCTCAGTTCCCTGAGTGCTGGGACAACAAGCAGGTGCCACCAGGTGTAAGTTTACATTGCCATTATCCCCCAGCAGTCTAACAGCCAACCTTATGAATGACTGTTTCAGCCAGGGCTCTGAGCACATGCCTCAGAGTCACAGAGACCTGGGGTTCCACTCTTGGCTCTGCCACTTGAGAAAGATGCTTCCTCTTTGTGTCTCTACTCTCTCCTCTGTCACCTGAAAATGTAATCTACACAGAAATGACCCAAGAAAGGGGTGAACCAGAACAGCTGCCCCTCTCCCAAAGGAAAATGGTTACTGAAAACCACAATGTATCCAGTCCTCCCCTGCAAATAACGGTCATACAGCTGAGCTTGAGGACTAGATGATTTAAATGAGTAGTTCTGATATGAAGGCCACAGGTTGGTTCCCTGTTCTGTTCCCTTGTGTTAATCTCAATGTCTGAACTATAAATATGATAGCTAAAACTTTGGTGACCATTTTGGACCATGAGACCCACTTAAAGATTGAAAATTTACGTGAAGACAGCAAAGCAGAACTAAACAAAAAGGGTGGTATTAACAGCAACAACAACAACCTGGGGTGTCGACTGACTCATAGGGCCACATTAGTCTCAAAATGAGCTGCTTTCTAATGTGCTATATGCATCAGCATCCACCCTGATGAGGCTGCTGTTTGTCATGACTCCACTGTAGAATTTGTTCTTTAGGCTATTAACAACTGCCTTGACAGCCGTGAGCTTCCCTCCTAATATACAGCTCAAAAGAGTAAATCTGATGAGAATGAGAGCACATTTACTTCAATGGATGCTGTAAATTAAAAGCAGCCCTCTCAAGCATTCACAACAGACAACAACAGAGCCGAACACTGCAGTCACATCCTCACCAGCCCTCTGGGGTATGGCACATGAGGGAGCATCTGTGGTTCACCTGCACAAAGAAGTAGACAAGGCCCAAGGGTGGGATGATGACAGCGGCAATGGGCGTGGCCAGCAGGATGATAATGACAGCTCCAATGACATTGAAGAGTGAGCCCATGAACATCTTGATGACCTGGGGGATCATGGAATCCACTGTGTCTAGCTCCTTGGAGAATCGGTTCACTAGGTTCCCGCTGGGTGTACGCTCAAAGAAGCTCATGGGTGAGCGTAGGACATTGCACAGCAGGTCCAGGTGCAGGTGACGGGAAGCAAAGATGCCCCCAATGGACACAGCCATGGAGTAGCCAAATACTGACACACCTAGGATGGCAATAGAGATTTGAATGTGAGATACAGGAAGTCTGATCTGCAGTCTGGCCCTGTGTGTCTTAGCAAGCCAGTGATGGTGGCCCTCAGTAACCAGCACTCATTGTATACTACACACTGCAGGGGTTTCCGAATAACTGAATTTTCCTTTAACTTTAATGAACTAAAATTCAAATCACATCCCATGACTGATGGCTACTGTACCAGACAGCACAGCTCTTGCAGCAGCTCTTGATGCTGTGTGAACCCAGGGAAATACTACACCCTCTCAGTTCTTTCCTTTCTCCAAAGTGTAATATGAAAACTGCTGCAGAAGCTCAAACATTCATGCCTAATCTTCTGATGGCTTGTTCCAAAGCTACCTCAGAGATCAGGAGACATCTGTGGCGCCTCCAAACAGTCCACAGTCCACAGAATTCTTTTGGGAACTTCTACCTAAGGCTCTTTCACCAAGAACAGGGGAAAGGCAGACGCTGAAGTTGGCACTGCCAACCCTGTCAGCTGGGGCCCTCCCATATCAATCAAGGTAAGTCACCTCACCTGTATAATGGGGACATTGATACTCAGAGCCACAAACAGTACTAAGCACCTTCCCAGCAGCATGCCTGGATGCAGAAGAAACTCATACACCAAGAAGACTCACTTAACCGCCCACACGAGTGCATCAGGGACCCAGGAAGGACAAGTGTGTACAAAGCAGTTTTATGAGCATACAGACCTACAGCTACACACTGCCTGGTACAGCTTTAGAGTAAGCTCCAGAGCTGGGCTGCTTCATTCAATGCCAACTCAGCCAGCAACCAGCCATGTGGCTTGAGCTGACTGGGAAGGAGGGTGGGCATGAATTCAGCAAGCATTCAGGGTTCACAGTGTAGCAGGTTCTGTCCACCTGGGTCTGGCTCAGTTTGTGGTATAAATTCCCTGAGGACTTGGGGACTCAGTTAGGAAATTATACATGAAGTAAAGACAGCCATACCTTGCAAGATGCCCAAGGCCCCATAGACACTCAGTCGGAATGTCCTGTGCTCCTGAGTCCCATTGATAGTGGGGTGGTCATCTGTCCAGAGGCTCAGCCAATAATTGGAGGCGAGTGCAGACACATGGTTGCATAGGAAGAGGAAGATACTCAAGAAGGAGATGAAGAGGCCAATGGCCCTCATGTAGTCCCAGTACACTGATAGCTGCACCTAGGACCCATAGACTGCCAGCATGAGGATAGCAGCTCCTGTGACTCCTTACAGCCCATCCCACCCTCCTGTGCCCAAGCCCTTGATACGCTGCTACCCTGTTAATCGATGATGTCAGCCAGTAGTAGCAAAGATAGCTTTCTGCCTCCCACAATAGCTTCCAGTCAAGCACTCAGACAAGCTAATGATCCATCATCACCCACTCAAACATATAAGCAGAGAAGAGCCATAAGAGGCACAGAATGCTATGTAAGTGCCCAGATGGGTAGATACTAGGGTAGGTTTTCCCTGAGGAAGTCAGGTTCAAGAGTTTACTAGCTATGAATGGAAAATAGGAAGAGAAGGGGGTGACTCATAAATGTAAAGGTCCTGAGGTGCAAGGCAGTGCAACACATTTGGGAAAGTGACAATAAGGATGGAAAAGTGGCTGCACCTGGCCTATCTGTAGCCTGGGAGGTCCCATTCAATACTCCAGGCTACTCACAGTAAGGCAGTCATGAGCATAGGCAGAAACTAAAGAACCAACATGGAGACAGCAGCTCAGATCCCAACTCCAGCAAACGTCACTTAGCCTCTCTGACCTTGGTTTCAGCATAGAAACAAAACATAGAGCCCTGGCAGGCTTGCCATCAGATGCATATATGCATTCCCATATGCCAGGCAAAGCACTCTGCACTGTGCCTTACTCACCTGCCCTGTCTGTGCCTTGTCTGCTTCCATCAGCTTCCAGGTCTCCTCCTTGGCTCCGGCCTTCTGCAGTTCGGCCGTGCTGCTGTGCTGCTGGCTAGCATCCCCACTGTGGGAAGAAGAGCTGCTGAGATGCCTGTTGCCAAGGAGAGTAGGATGTCAAAGAAGAACCTTAGGGAGTGCAAGCACACACATGAACACATACATACTTGTGCCCCTGTTGATACTCCCCAGAAGAACATGTTTCCATAGAAAGGAATGTGTATGTTAGGAATGGGGCTGCTGTGATAGGTGTGAAAAGCAATGGGCAGAAGGTATGTGGGAACAATCTTTCATGTAAAGAAAGGATCTTGGAGCTGGAGATGTAGCTTGTTTGGTAGAATAAAGCTCTGGGTTCCATCTAAAGCATGGTATTAAACTAGGCACACACCTGTAATTCCAGCATCACAGAGGTAGAAACGGGAGGATCAGGCATTCAAGTTCATCCTTAGCTATTTATCCAATCCAAGGCCAGCCTGGGATACACAAGACCCTGCTGTTGTATAATATTAGCTGAAGATGTGTAACATCTATTTATGTTGTGTAACATTTGTTTAATGATGCAAAGATGTATGTATTCTTTTATGTTGAATTTGTTTAACTCTGTAAAGCTGTGTTACTGTGCCTGTGTAAAGCAACTGGTTGGTCTAATAAAGAGCTGACTGGCAGATAGCAAGGTGGGGGAAAGGATAGTGGGACTGGCAGGCAGAGAGAATAAATAGGAGAAGTCTGGGAAAAAGAATGAAAAGCAAGGAGTTAGGGATTTAGCTCAGTGGTAGAGCGCTTGCCTAGCAAGTGCAAGGCCCTGGGTTCAGTCCTCAGCTCTGAGAAAAAGAAAAGAAAAAAGATTGAAGAGCAAGAAAAGGAGAAAAGGATGCTTAGGGCCAGCCACAAGCCACACAGCCAGACATGGAACAAGGAAGAAAGAAAAGATAGAAAGAAATAGAGAAAGGTAGAAGTCCAGAGACAAAAGGTAGATGAGATAATTTAAATTAAGAAAAGCTGGCTAGAAACAGCTAAGATAAGGCCAGGAGTTCATAAGAAAGAATAACCCCCCGTGTATTTATTTGGGAGCCTCTGGGCACTGGTTCAAATCTGAGTTGGGCATCTCTAGAGCTGCCCAGATGGTGAGCCTCCATCTGTTCGCTGTGAGATGGGAGCATGCCAGGAGAGAATTGGAGGCCAGTAACTGCAGGGTAACACTGCCCAGCTCCCAGACCAGCATCATCATTTGTGTGACTGTCTGTGATCACCCAAGGTGTCAGGCCCCATCTCAGATACCTAAGGAATGACACAGATCTTTCACGGGGCAAGTTTCAGAAGTGGGAACAAACAAATGAAGGGCAGGCCTGTGTGAATTATAGGTCAGTGCTGGCTCCTCCTGGGAAGGCTCTTGAAGAATGGATAGGTGGGCAGGATGTACACATATTCCAAATCCCTGAGAGCTGTGGTGGGTAGTGTGGAGGTGCTACCTGCTCTTTCTCAGCTCCCACAGGCAGTGATACAAGGCCAGAAGCAACACAGGGCTGGATGCCCTCCCAATGCTTACCTCTGAGGGTGTTTCCCCACTGTCACCAGCATCCCATTCTCCACAGGCTTTGACTCCTTCCCTGAACCACTGACACCTGGCAGAAGACAGGAAGAGGGGAGAATGTGGCATTAAGAGCTGGGCAAAGCAAACAAAAGGCCAAGAACCCAGTCACTTCTAGAGTAGGCAACAGTGACTTTGATTGCCAGGGAGCTTAAGACAGAAGCACATTGCTCCAAGTTCCATCCACAGCTCAGGCCCTCAGAGAAGTACAGGCCTCTGCTCCTGACTGCTTGGTTGGGGGCAGAAAGTACCATCAGCCTTGGGTAAAAAAGCACTCATTGGGAGAAGCTGGAGCCAAGGCAGGAAGGGCAGACAGGGCCAAGTGTATTGGGCTCTAAACATCCATCCAGTAGGGGGCACTGCTTAACACAAATTCACACCCATATCATGATGCAGGCTGTCATCTGAGATGAGAGGATTGCAGATTAAAAACCTGGGCTGAATGTTGAGACCTTGTCTCAAAACCAAACAAATGTTAACCACTGTGACAATGGCATCCACCACAGGCAAAGGCCCAGAGGCCCCCTCAGTGCCAGAGCTCATCCCGTGTGGTCACATTACACAGGAGATGCCCAGAGCCTGGGTAAGCAGGCCTGTTAGAACATCCATGTCTCTAGCAATAAGGTTTTGATGTCTGAACAACTGGTGAGGCTACATGGGGGCACAGCTGTTAGATTCCTGCCCTAACCCCAGAAGGATCCACTGGTGTCAACAAGATCAGAACTCAATGACACTTGATGGTGACTAGGGGCACCAAGCATACTGTCTGCCCCACCACCACCACCACCCACCCACCCCCACACACATTCAACAACAGTCATCAATCTGGGCTTCTTCATTCTTTGGTACTAAGAGAGGAGGAAACACAGACAATCAAGGACTCAAGCAGGGGTGTGTGTGTGTGTGTGCGCGCGTGCGCATGTGCGCACCCACAGGGAAGAGGCTACTCACAGACACAAGCAGAGAGCTAGCAACACTGTCAGGATGACCTGAGGACTCAGAAGCGTGACACACAGATCAACACAAAATGCAGAGCAAAGCTACCTCATGACAGTCCTGAGGGCCATAGACAGGCTAAAGAGGATGGGGCTAGGGGACGGCTCCAAGCTAACAAAGAATCTGCCTGAGGTGGGTGGGGGTGGCTCTGTAAATGAGCAGATACTTGGATCCTGTCTGCATCCCTAAGGTTCCAGCAGTCTGTGGGACTGAGCTTTCATTTAGCTGTGTGCCCTAAGGAAATGCAAATCCTCTCCCAGCCAAGCTGTACATGTGTGAAATGGGAATGTAGCTGACCCACATATGCAGGAGGCAGAGGTGACATCACAAGGCTCAGTGAGGTACTGCTTGTATGAACATCTGTGAATGTGCTCCAGGTAATTGTGGACCTGGCTAGGACTGCGATTCCCTTTTTAAACACCCCCTTGAACATCAGTATCTGTACTTTTTCATTATGTTATTTTGTGAGCATACATGTCTGTGTGTATATGAACATGGACTGAGGTTACAACACCATGGCTGTTGTTTCTCGAGTGCTGTCCATCCTGAATTCTGAGACAGGGTCTCTCCCATCCTGGGGCTCAGTGACTAGGGTAGGCTGGCTGGCCAGTGAGCCCAAGCAAGATGCCATACCTGACTCTTTACTTGGGTCCTGGGATCAGACACAGTCCTCGTGTTTCTAAGACAAGCACTTGATTCACCTTTATCTCCATAATCCAGTCACTGCTTCTTGCTTATTTTTTTTTTTAAACACAAACCCCAAAACAGTCATATTACTAGGGTGAATGATAACAAGCAGAACTTTTCAGGCATAAATAAGCACACACAATCATGCATGGTACACCCCCTATCCCTCCTGCCCCTGCTTCCGTCTCCATCTACCTGGTGCCCTTGGGCTGTAGGTCCACCAGGATCATCTTGGGGCTCCCTTGCCTAGTAGGTACTTGTCAGAATCCCTCTCTTGAGACCCTATGCTGCAATCACTAGCCACAATGACTAAGGACCATCCCATTACTTTGCCCTCGCAGGCTGTCTAGAGCCTTCAGTCCCCGAATTCCACTCCATCTCTAGGCCTCTGACTGATGGGTCACTTGCACACTTCTTTGTTTAAAATAGGCTGGGTAGGTTCAGTTGTCTGCCTAAAAGCCCTTGGTCTGAACCTCAGCCCCACACTACTGCATATGAGAGAGGGTAGGGATGCCAGTACAGCCATTGGATTTTGCTACATCACACACCTCTTTCACTCCCAGGGTCACCTGCACCATCCTTCATGCCCAGGAATGGAAAAGCAGCTTTCTGAACCCCGTCCTTTCCCTATCCATCTGCTATATGCCCAGCACTTCCCAATATGGCCTCTGAGAAGTATGCCGGATGGGGTTACTTGGCCTGAAAGATAAACAAGCTTGGATCTGGAAACACATCCCAGAGCCACCCACAAAGCCTCATGATGAAATAAGCACATCCCAGGTCCCCACCAAGTATGCAGCAACAGCAGCTGTTCCAGGATGCCTACATCCCCCTACATCATAGCCCTGATGCTACTGACCTTTCTCAGTTATCACTCTGCTGCCTGGAAGTCAAGAGATCTGGGAAATGTTAGGAGCCATAGGCAACCCCTTCTCCATGCTTCTTCTTCTTCTTAACCCACCCAGAGGGGTAAACTGGGCTGAGGACATGCCTTATGCATGCTTCAGTTTCCCCATCCCACCTGGGCTGGCAGAGCCCTGACTAGCATCTTTCTCCAGAAGCTCCAATTGTGTTTAACCATCAGGAAAGCAGGGAAGCCAAGCATGGTGCACAGACCATTAGTCCCAGCTACTCTTAAGGCTGAGTCAGGAGGACAGTAAGTTCAAGACCAGTCTGGACAACATCTCAATGTGGAAAGTAAAAGCAGATCTGGGGATGCAGCCCAGCTTGTAACAGGATCTGGGCTTGGTCTCCAGTATAGGCAATAAAGAAGAAAAAGGAGGGTGGGCATAGTTCAGAGATAGAGCACTGGCTTGGCATGAGCAAGGCTCCAAGTTCCATCCCTACACTGTTGGGAGGAACCAGCCTGGAAAGTGCTGCAGTCAGGGGAAAGAAGGCAGGCTATAGGCTCAGGGAAGGTATGACAGTAGGAGGCAGGTGAATCCATTGTTCCCTTAGGAAGGCCAGGCCCCACAGACCCTTCTATTGGGCCAGCTACATGAGGATCAACATGAAGGTGAGACAAGGCCACTCAGCTCAGTTGTATCCTGGACCCCACCTCAGGGTGATGTGGAGTGCTGCAGGCCGCAGGAATATATCATAAGAACTCAGCTGGTTATGACAAAGTCACAACCCGGAGGGATCAGGGAATTCCTCCAGAGGAAGCCAAATCCCAAGGAGTTTTTGTTGTTACTTGGCTTGTTATATATCAGCTGTATTCTGTTATGAAAATCATGTGTGCCTTCATAGTTTTCCCAATTGACTTTTCCCTAAGAAGGGCTAACAGTGCAGACTGATCACTGTCTGGACATACACATTCCAAGGATTTGGAGAACAGCCTCAGGACAGACTTTCTCTAGAATCAGATATCTCCCTTAGCCACTTTTCAAGGACTACAGGAAACACCACCCAGGTAGGCGCCCAACTTCCAAGGACTAACAGTGACAGCAGCCCATACACAAGTCTCCTGACTTAAGGTAAATTCCACAAGGGGACACCGCCTAGGTCAGGTGGACATTAAGTAATAGCTTTACACAATTTAGCTCGGACCCTCCTTTTTTATACCAGGACTTCCGGGGCACAGGATGGAGAAGAGAAAAGAGAATGGAAGAACTAGATGGGTAAGAACTTGAGAGGAACAAACTGAGATGGGGAAGAACTTGATTGAAGGGCTAGAAGAGAGACTAGAGGAAGGAGATGGGAGAGGAAGAAGAGCCAGATGGGGAAGAACAAGATGAGGAAGAGCCAGATGAGAGAGGAGATGGGAGAGGAGCTGATAGAGGAAAGAACTAGATGGATGAGAACCTAGAAGGGACAGAACTAGATGAAGGAATTAAGATAGAACCTAGAGGGGACAGTATATAAAGGTAGAGAGAAATCAGGCAAGAAAGGAGCTAGACATGAGAGCAGAATAGAAGCTGTGTAGAGAGAGAACTATCACAGAATAATAAAGTGTATGAACTAAGGAGTTTCGTGTACATAGATTGATTCAATTCTTCAAAGATTAATTATCAGCTGGTTGTAGATTCTTCCCGGACCCTGGGAGGGGACTATCGAGGGGCTGGACCCCCATAGTCCTCGATAGTGGGGCCTTTTCTCTGATGCAGGAACCACCATGACATTCTTTGTCATTTAGTCTGTCTCTCCTCCCAGACTCCAAGACACAGACTAGATCTTATCTGTCATTCTACTCCCAGCTCCCGGTGCACCACATGAAGTTACACAACACTGGAAAGGGGCACCTTCAATACAGCAGCAGGCACTTTGCACACCTCTGATGGGAGATGGAATGACTGCAAGTGACAACCAGTGAGGAAGTGGAGCCAACCCTCTAATGCCACTACAGGGCACCACAGCAGCCACTGTAGCTAACCAGAGGGTCCTCTGAGAGCCTGTGTGAGAAGGCTGCAAAATGTTCCCCAATTTGCTGGCCACTGAAGCCTGGCACCTGCTTCCTAAGTTCCCCAGAAACAAAGTCTGCAGGGGCAGATTCAACTGGCACCTAAAACTCAGGCCAACAGCAGAGGCCCCGGACAACAGGTGGGATGGCTGCAACAGTCATGTCTGTAGTATCATGTGTCAGAGAAACAGTACAGCTATGGTTATCAAGCACCCAGTATGCCCATATACCCAAGACCACACTAATCACCAGCATATGTCAGACTTGCCCTGCATTGCTATTTGGGGCTATCAGGGATAGAGACACAGCTCAGAAGGTCTTAAGGAAGGGCCCCAGACCACAAAGCTCTGAAGAATATGGCCACTGTGAGTGTTCACACCCTGCCTTAGGCCACGTCTTATACGCTTCATGCTATTCTGAGCTACATCATGGTTGTCACTATTACTTGGCCCCTCTAGGAATAGAAAAAACTATAATGATTATTGTCTCCATTTTAGCCATTGAGGAGCCTAAAGCCTACAGGAGAAGGAAGCTTACAGGAAGGACAAAGACTAACCTTAAGGTCACAAAGTCAAAGCCCAACCCTGTGTACCCTCCCTGTGCTGAGAACTCTTCTACCTGACCTGCAAGGTTAAGCAGGTCTATCCATTTGTTGGTCCCCAAAAGCCCAATGTGCTTGTTACCCAATACTCTCATGAACTGCGGCTCTAAGGCACAGGTAAAACCCTCCCATAAGCAGCTAAGATGATCACAGCCAGCTCCTGAAAGTCCCCATGCCATCCTTACTGTCATCTTCTGAGGCCATATCCTGCTCAGCACTGGCATAGGTGCGCAGGAACTCCGCGAAGGCCCCAGCCCGGTCTAGCAGCTCCTGGTAGGAGCCCATCTCTGATATCTTGCCGCCACTCATGACAATGATGACATCCACTTGGGGCAGGTAGCTGATGCCATGGGTGACCAGGATTCGTGTCTATGAGCAAAACAGAGACTTGATCCCATCAGCACTGTGAAGGAAACTGTCATAGCCCTGTAGAAACTAGAGGTATCTTGGATCTCAGGACCCAGTGGCATTGCTCATGTCCAAAGGCTTTGGAGACGGAGACAGACAGACAGACAGACAGACAGACACACACACACACACACACACACACACACACTCAATCAATCCATCAGTATCCCTCCCTCCCTCTCTCTCCCTCCTTCTCTCCCCCTCTCCCCCCCTCCTCCCCTCCCTCCCCCTCCTCCTCCCCCTTCCCTCCCTCCCCCCCTTCCCCCCCCTCTCTCCACCCTGTGTCAGGCAGGAGCAGCAGGGAACAAAGCCAGTAGAGCCTGCCTGGACTACAGGGATGGAGACAAAATGACTCACAGACTAGAATCAGTGCTGGAGGGGGGCAGTTTACAGAGAAAGGTAATTCAGAGTTGGGAGACTATTTGAGAAGGAAACTCTAAGAGGGAGACAGACACCACCCAAGAATGTGGATGAAGGAAGAATAGTGAGGCATTTGCATTTGATAGCCCCTCTGTGTGTTTGCAGAACTAAGAATTAAATTCAAGGCTTGTGAGTGATAGGCAGGCACTCTACCACTGGGCTGCATCTCCAACCCTTGTCTTTTAAGACAAGTTCTTGCTATGTAGGCCAGGCTAGCCTAACCCTCTGATCTCAGCCTCCCCAGTGTCTGGCTAACAGGTGCACTCCACCATGCCTGACTCTAATGTTTGTGTTTTAGACAGTAACTTCCCTATCCTTCCAGCTCAAATAGACCACAAAACTAATCAGTGCTTCATGGTTCTGCTTGCTTTGGCATGCTGAGCAAATACATGTGTCAACAGATGATAGTCCCTTCTTGATGAACCAGGTAGCAATTGCTTTAAAAGTTGACATACACAGCTCACCATCTCTAAGGGAAAGGGTAGGAATACTTGCTTTGGTTTTGCTGTTTTTCTCAAACCTCAGCATTTCTTCCTACACACATTGCTACTTTATGATTAGAAAGTAAGAGACAGTATGTTGTGGTGGTATTTTATTTGAATGTTAATAAATAAAGTTTGCCTGGAGATAAGAGGAAACAGCAAGCCATTAAGTAAACACAAAAGTCAGGCAGTGGTAGCACACACCCTTAATCTGATCAGTGGCAGGTAGGGTCTTTGGGTGTTCAAGGACATACTAGGGAACAGCCAAGCATGGTGACACACGCCTTTAATCCCAGTACCAACCATAGAGACCTGGAGGTCAGCACAAACAGGCAGTGACAAGGAAGTGAGGTAGCTGGGCTAAGAGCCAATGAGAGGGCAGAACAGCAAGGCAATAATGGCACGGTAGCTGCAGAGCTGGAGAGGTAAGGTTGGTGTCTATCACTATTTCCCTGATCTCTAAGGCTTTCACTCTTATATTTGGCTCCTTGTTCTTTATTTAATAAGACTGTTTAGAAATTCATCTACAGTATGTTCCTCCATCAACCTAAACAAAACAAAACAAAACCCAGGATCACAGGCTCTGTTTCCTCTCTGGCTAAGGCTAGCTGAGCCTCTTCCTGCTCCAAGCACCACCCCTGCCAGCCATGTGGAAGGAATGACAGCTTTATTGGAGGTCTGGGTGGTCATGAGGAAGAAAGGTCCTTTAGCCATGAGGCAATCAATTCAAGTGGGGCCAAGAACACACCCTATAAAAGACCTTGTAAAATACCTGCCTCAGGGAGCTGACAGATGGCTTAATTCATAAAGTGCTTATCACACAAGGACCTGAGTTTGATCCCCAGAATCCATATGAAAAAGTCAGACATGGGGATAGATCCCTGTTGTCCTGTTACTAGGGAAGCAGAGACAGGAAGATCTTTGGGGCAGCATAGTTTAATAGATGAGCTCTAGGTTCAGGAAAAAGACCTTGTCTAAAAGAACAAGGTGCCTGAGTAAAGACACCCATGACTGACTTCTGGCCTCCACCTGCATACATACATGCATGCACACCAGTACATACTGTACTGGCTGGTTTTGTGTAAACTTGACACAAGCCAGAGTCATCAGAAAGGAAGGTGCCTCAATTGAGGAAATGTCTCCATGAGATCCACCTATAAGGCATTTTCTCAATTAGTAATCACTGAGGGGTGGGAGATGGTGGGTGGTGCCATCCCAGGGCTGGTGGTCCTCGGTTCTATAAGAAAGCAGGCTGGCAGGGCAATGGTGGTGCATGCCTTCAATACCAGCACTTGGGAGTCAGCAGCTCTCTGTGAGTTCAAGACCAGCCTGGTCAACAAAGCAAGTTCCAGGATAGCTAGGGCTGTTACACAGAGAAACCCTATCTGACAAAGGAAAACACGAAAGAAAGCAGGTTAAACAAGACATCAGCTCCTGCCTCTGGGATCCTGCCCTGTTTGAGTTCCTGTCCTAGCTTCCTTCAGTGATGAACAGCAATGTGAAAGTGTAAGCCAAATAAACCCTTTCCTCCCCAACTTGCTTTTTAGCCATGATGTTTGGTTGCAGCAACATAAACCCTAAAGACAACATACATACTGTGCATGCACACATGCACACAAACCCTAAGACACATACATACATACTTACATACTGTACACACACACACACACACACACACACACACACACACACACACACACACACAAAGCATGAAAGCAAGCCCAAGAATTGAGAACTTGTCCATTGCTGCACTGCCAATTAACTTAAGTCCTGGCCCTGGGAGAGTACCTTGTTCTTCAGCAGGCCCATGGGACCAACCACCTTCTCAAAGATGTGCTTCCCAACATGGGCATCCACAGCCGAGAGGGGATCATCAAAGAGATAGATGTCTGAGTTACAGTACACAGCTCGGGCCAGGCTCACGCGCTGCTTCTGGCCTCCTGATAGGTTCACACCCTAGGAAGACAGTGAGGAGGGTGGGTTTCTTGGGATCCCCTAACAATCCTGAGGGACCCCAGAACCATACAAAACAAGAGGGGGGACAGAAGAGCTGCTGAGCCCTGGGATGCCTGACCCCCAGCAAGTGCTCGGGAAGGGGAAGCAGACAGTCAAACCTGCTGGAACAGGTCTATTAGCCCAGCTATTCAGAGGCTAAGGCAGGAGGATGGCAAGTTCAAGACCAGCCTAAGCAACATGTCAAGTGAAACATGAAATGAGGGCTGGGGATGCAGCTCAGTTACAGAGCATGTGCCTGGTGCACAATGGTCTGGGTCTGGTCTCTAGTGCCACAAGAAAGAGGAGGCAGTGGCAGCTGATGACAGCTCCAGAGCCATCAGCCTATAGAAGAGTCGTAGAAGACACAGTGGATGTGGCAAAGATACTCTTTTCTGTACACCTATTATATCATTATGCTGTAGCTGGCATTACTACTGTTATAGCAGCCACAGTCTGTGGTGAGCTTCACTCTGAGCTGCCATTTCTATTGCAGCCACATAGTGAAGCTGGCTGCACTCAGAGTGCTGAGATCCAGCCAGTACTCCTCATAGAGGAGGGGGTGAGCACTGAACAGCAGCAGCCTATCCTCCACAACAGATGGCCAATGCCATCCATGGCCTTGTAACACTTATTAAATAAACTGCCCAAACCTATAGAGATGGACACTCCCTTCCTGTGCAGAGGCTGGCCCCTGAGCCTGTCTAGATACACTCCCTATGCTGTGGCTGGTCCCTAGGCCTGTCCAGATACACTGCCTTCCTGTGCAGAGGCTGTTCCTAGGCCTGTCCAGATACACTGCCTTCCTGTGTAGAGGCCTGCCCCTGGGCCTATCCAGATACACTCCCTTCTGTTCAGAGACTAGGCCCTAGGCCTGTCCAGATACACTCCCTTCCTGTGCAGAGGCTGGCCCCTAGGCCTGTCCAGATACACTGCCTTCCTGTGCAGAGGCTGGCTCCTGGGCCTATCCAGATACACTGCCTTCCTGTGCAGAGGCTGGCCCTGGGCCTATCCAGATACACTGCCTTCCTGTGCAGAGGCTGGCCCTGGGCCTATCCAGATACACTGCCTTCCTGTGCAGAGGCTAGTTCCTGGACCTCTCCAGATACACTGCCTTCCTGTGCTGAGGCTGGACCCAGTAGCTATCTCTCATCTTTTTTTTTGGCCGGGGGGGGGGGGGGGGGGGGGTTGAGTGGGGGGGCGGAACTCAGGGCCTTTGCGCATACTAAACAAGTGCTCTACCACTAAGCCACACTGCTAGCCATTTTTCGTATTTTAAGATGGGATCTTCCTAGGTAGCCTAAGCTGGCCTCAAACTCATGATTCTCCTGCCTCAGCTTCCTGATGAGGATCCATGCTGGGATGATAGGTCCAGCTACAAAGGTCCCTCCCAATGTCCTTTGGACACAATTTATTGACCCCAAGGCAGATGCAGTATCCAAGATTAGTCAATCCTTGATACCCTCCAAACTTTGTCACTGGGACTAGAGGTGTCTCCAAGTGCTAGATCCCAGCATTTATAAAATAGAACAAGGCTGATGAGCAGGCTGCCTACCCACCCTGCCTATCCTGGAGACCCTGGCAATCCTGCCTTGGATCCCACACAATACTCAGACCCTTCAGTTTGGTTGGCATCTCCAACCTGTATCAACCCAAGGGCCCCAGCCGATCCAAAGGATCTCAAGACCCACACCAGGTAAAAGGCATCATGCATCAAATAAGCAAGTTGGTGGATGGAGACTGGGAGCACACAAACTCAGCTCTCCCAACAAGTCCCTGTCACTCTGCACGGCTACACTCCCAGCACATACATAAGACAACCACTTGCACAGGAGCAAGTGAGCTGGGAGGCACACCTAAGGCCTTCTTCAAAAGTGACAATTGAATAGGTGACAAGAGGGACTTAAGAACCTCTGTCTCTTTGCTATGTGACTTGACATGAGGCAAGTCCTCTAACCTCTCTGAGGCTCCCTTTCCTCAGCCATCCATTAGGGATCACAAGAACTTCTGTGCAGAAGATTTAGGTTAAAAATGTTAGCATGATGGCAGAGTGAAGAAGTGTGTGTCAGCTAGTCTAGGACTGTCTGCATTATCACTCACAGACACGCCTCCGAGGTGCAATGTATGACTGACAAGGTGAGTCACTCCTAGTGTCTTGTACTGTGGGTGGGACACTACGTGGCAAAAGCACAGCATACCTTTTCTTTTCTTTTCTTTCTTTCTTTTTTTTTTTTAAATTCTCTTGGACTCTGCATCACCATTCAAGAGGCTCCCACTTGGGTGGCTACTGACACCACAACTCAGACCACAGTACTAAGAGCCAGATGGTATAGAACCTCACCAAACTCACAGAGCTTCACAAAAGGAGCAGAGCCACAGGCTGGAGACAGCAGGTCCCTGACAGTCCACTTGCAGGAGGACAGCATTTTATGTGAAAGGCACCAACAAAGTGTGCCCCTGTTTGTTACAAAGCAGCAGCTGACAGCTACAGGCTATACCCATGCCATACTGACCTTTTCACCAATCTCTGTCTGGTCCCTGCTGGGCAAGATTTCCAGATCCGGGAGGAGAGCACAGGCTTCCAACACTGCCTTGTAGTAACGTTCCTTCAGGGGGTGCCCAAATAGGATGTTCTCTCGGAGAGAATCATTCTGAATCCAGGCCTGCTGGGGCACATAGGCCACGGAGCCCTGTGTGACAGGTGGTAGAGAGGAAAGACGGATAGACTTGATGAAAAGACAATAGCGTACATCTGCCTGCAAGAAGAGCCAGTTGCCCAAAACACACAGCAAGGGCAAGAACAGAGAAGGGCATAGATCCAGGGGGACCATCACAGACAAGATAGAAATGAATCCAGTTTTTTCAAGGGACAGAAAGGACAGCTTGACTGGACATGGGTGACTCATGTGAGAGCAGGGCAGGCAGGAAGGCAGGTGACAGGGACCAGTTCACACAGGGCTGGTGTCATGTCCAACTTTATCAAAAATGGTGATGAAATGCCACAAAGGATTCTAAAGTAAGGGAAAAGAAATCAGTGACCTAAATTTGGACCTAAAATCTCAGAAAAACGACTCAGTTGCTATTCTAACATTCCAACTTCTATAAGCCCCAAGTGTCAGGGAAACCCAGTTGTAAACCTCACAAGATATTCTGTCACAGGCCACATCTACCACAACACTGGGGAAAACTAATGTTTTCAATACTCTTTCTGAAACCACCAGCTACAAACAGATCTTAGACTCAAAACATCAGTGCCTGGGATGTTAGCAACCCAGGAATTATGAAACAGAATACAATTGGATATCTAAACATGACAGGCAATTTCCATTTGTCAGTCTTGTTCCTGTTGCCCAACCACTACTTGGAAGAAACAAAAGGACATATCTTGAAACAACAGGTATTTGCCTGGACCCAGACACTGTCCACTTACTTCTAAAAGCACACTGAACAAGCAAGGGAAGTATTTGAATTGAAATAAAACAGTGACATAAGCCCATATCGCAAACTTGAGTTCCCAGGAGAAGAGGATGCAGATGACAGACAGGTCCAGGCACGTGCATCTGGCACAGGCTGGCTGAACAGTTGGGATTTTGTTTGTTAGTTTGTTTTTCCTCTCTGGCTGCTGCAGAGGCTGCTGGTGACACTGTAAGGAACTGATTTACACAGTAGGCAAAGGCCTCAGAGGGAACAAGGTGCATGTAGAAAGCTCCAAGACTCATTCTTTTTTGTTGTTTGATTTTTGTTTTTTGTCTGTTTGGTTTTTTATGTAAGATCTTTATTGACAGATAATTCATATAGTATATAATTTTCCTGTTTGCACAATTTGATAGACTTTAGTCCAGCATCCTCATAGGCCCATGACATCATCACCACTTCCTGTTTTAGAACATTGCTGCCTTCAATTGCCTTCTTTCTTTTTTTTTTTTTTTGAATGTCAAATGCCGTTTATTGAAGGAGAGAGGAGGTCTTAAACACAGGCTTACAGCACAATGGGAGAACCCCGGAGGGCAGAAGTTCACCCAATATGCAGGATACACAGATAAGGAACTTCCCTTAAGCATTCAGGAGGGTGGAATCTCGAAGGGAATTAGCATATCAAGGTCAAGGTCAGCAAGCAAGGCAACAGTTACCCAAAACAGGGGTTGGGGGGGTGGGGGGCCCTACAGGTCCCCCCACTTTTACTAAAAAATGAACTTCTGACTTATGTTGTGTGGGATGTCAGCAGGTCACCTTACCTGCCAAGACTCGTTCTTACAGCAGCCTTTAACGCTACATGGGAAGTTTAGCTCAGCTCGAAGCACACTGCACCTCAAACCTCTAATTCCACACTCTTACCCTCCAGGCCCATATTAAGAATTCAACTAACACTAAGGATTCAAACTATGTTTCGCACACTAGGTTCTGAGATTATTCCAGCTACATCAATCAGCACTTGTTATATATCCTATTTACAGGATGAGGCACAGAAAAATCCCAAAGAAAGAAGCCAGAAGGTTCCATCGAGAGAGACTATAGGATGAAGTGAGAATGGAGGGGATACAGTTTAGATCTTGAGGGGATGCTAGGATATACCTAGGAGTTTTCACCCCTCCCTCCCTCCCTCTGTCCTGGCATTTTCAGGTAGATGCATCATTGTCCTTTGGTTAAATTCACCCCAGTGCCCCTCCCTCCCTCGGCTTCTCCCCCTTCTGCCTTCCAGCCACACACATACAGGAGATAAAGCGGTTGGGGCTGGAGATGGAGATCATCATGTGAAGTGAAATGAGGTAAATTCAGAAGGCAGAAGCCATGGATGACCTCTCCTCTCCAGAGTATCTAAGCATCCACACCCTGTTTACTGAGGAGCTACCATACTCCACACTAGCCAAAGAGCTGGGACAAAGTAAGGAGTGGCTGTCACTGAAACCTTGCCTTCCTAGGAACAGAGAAAATGGGAGATAGCAGAAGGAGGGGGCTGTTCCCTTGGGCAGTTTGTGAGAGACACTGAGCTGAGCCTTCCTCCCAGACCATCTATCCCCATCCTGGCCCCATCCTACCTTGAGAGCCACGTGTCCCTCCACCTTGTCCATCTCAGCCAGCAGGGCTGACAGCAGAGATGACTTCCCGCAGCCTACTTGGCCCACCACGGCCACAAGGGCTCCTTCAGGGATGGAGAAGTTGATGCTGCAAGGACACAATTAGGAGCCTGAAGAGCAGTGCCACTGAACTTCCCCTGCTGAGGGTAGCCCACACTCTCTGGCTGTGATGGTCAATGCCTAGATACGTCCAAGGCTATGGGGCAAGGTGGGCCATGGCCTGAGGGGCCCAATGTAAATGTATCACAAAGCCTGGCCAGCGTAGGGCCCAAGGGGCTATGTGTCACCCAGAAGAGGTGCTAGAGGGTATTCACCTCATTGGGTCTACAACACTGTCCCCAGCAACAAGCCACCTTCAGCTGAACTCAAATTCTTAGGCTCCTAGGACTGGCTGAGAGAGGATAAAAGACCAGGGTGCCAGGCCAGGTCTGGAAGAAGGTTTAGGACACTAAGGGGGTGTGTGAAGAGATGAGAGCTGAGTTCCAGAAAGATCTTAATAACTCTGAATGGTCCTTATGTTTGTGTGCACATGTGTGTACACATGTGTATGGACATGTAGTGCCCAGACAGCAATGTGTTCCTCAGGCTCTGTCTGCCTTTACTTTTTTGATACAAGGTTTCTCATTGGCCTGGAGCTTCTCAAGTATGCTAGCTAGGATGGTTGCCCAGTAAGCTCCAGGGATCCTCCTGTCTCTGCCTCCTCAGTGTTAGGATCTCAGGCATACACTGCTACACCCAGCAGATGCTGTTCTCTTTTAACATGGATTGTGTTGATGGAACTCATGTCCTCATCTAGTACAGCAGGCACTTCACTGACTGAGCCATCTCCCCAGAACTCCCCACTCCCATCCCTGAGGTAAGGTCTCACAAGCTAGCTGCCAACTCACTATGTAAGCAAGATTGACCTTCTACTCCTAACCCCCCTGCCTCTCCCTCCCAAGTGCTGAAACTGCAGGTGTACACCATCATACTCAGCTTTGAAATGGTCTGTTAACAAATAGAAGTAGTGGTGCACACCTTTAATCCCACCACTCAGGAGGCAGAGGCTGGCAGATATCTACAAGTTTGAGGACAGCCTGGCCTACATGGTAAGTTCTAAGCTAATCAAGACTACATAGTGAGGCTCTGCCTAAAAAGAAGTGCAGAAACATGAGCTGTAAGCTCTATAGCTAGACTAGCTTGTCATCATGCATGACAGACACAGCTGCTCCTGCAGCTCACAGCTCAGCACACTGGCCTCCATGCCTAGGCCAGGCACATGGGCATCTCAGGCCCCCAGGCAGAGGCCCTTCTTCTGATCCCTGGGCACTAGCTAGCTAACCACATGGATCAACCATTTGATTCTTTTGTGTACACAAACATGTGAGTGCAGGTTAGAGGGCAAACTCAGGTGTCATTTCTCTGGTATCATCCACCTTGTTTTTTAGAGTCTCTCACTGGCCTGGAACTCACCAAGCAGGCTACTCAGCCACAAGGATCTACCTGTTTCTGCCTCCCCAGTGCTGCTATTACACGGATATCACCATGCCAAGCTTTTGTCCCATGGGCTGAGGGCCACATTCAGATTTGTAGTTATTGAGTAATCTCCCTAGCCCCTGGGCCACTCATCGATACTGAGTCTTGTGTGCTGCACTGTGAGGAGCAGGGTCATGGGGCCACCCTGTGCAGGACACCCAGGAAGGCAGCTCTTCCCTTCTTCCAGGGGAGACCAGAATATTCTTACAGGCTAAGGGGAGGCAAAGGTTAAACATAAAAAGGTTGGGGATTCAAAGTGGCAGGTGAAAGAACCAGGAACCCTGAGTGCCAGGATGTGGAGAATGGAGTACAGGCACAGGAAAGAGAAACATTACAAATGAATTGGGCAGGATTTAAGTTAGTCCTAAGGAAGATCTTACACCTTGAGTGGAAGTAGAAAGGGAGCTATCCCTTTCTCCTTAGAGTCTGTTCTGTGACTGATAAAATACAGCAGAGCAGGCAAGCTGCCACGTCAGAGAACAACTGTTTAGGGGCACAAATGACAAACTTGCCTCAAAAAAAGTCCCCTTGGCCTTATGTTTCAGATTCCTTAAGGAAATTAGATCACTAAGTATTGTAGAGTATTATTTTAAGGTGTGTTTTGTTTATGTTGCATTTGTTTAACTCCGTGAAGCTGTGTAAGGTGTGTTACTTTTGTTATGCTGCATTTGTTTAACTCTGTGTGAGCCTGTATAAAACATCTGATGGTCTACTAAAGAGTTGAATGGCCACCAGCCAGTTAGCAGAAAGAATAGGTGGATCTGGCAGGCAGAGAGAACATACAGAAGGAGAAATCTGGGAGAGAAGAAAGAAGTAGTTAGAGAAGGAAGAGGACTACACAGCAAGCCACAGAATAAGAGTAAGATTTACAGAAGTAAGAGAATGAGAAAAGTCCAGAGGCAAAAGGTAGACAGGATAAGTTAAGAAAAGCTGGCAAGAAACAAGCCAAGCTAAGGCGGGGCATTCATAATTAAGAATAAGCCTCCATGTATGATTTATCTGGGAGCTGGGTGGCGGGCCTCCCAAAAGAGCAAAAACAAACAACTAAGCAAGTACAGTCACAGTGAATGAGAAGCACATAAGAGGTGTCCTGGGAATAAGGACAGGAACAGATATGCTGCTATAGACAGATAAGGGCTGTGTGGGCAGACACCAGTGGAAGGGGTAGGTATAGATAGGCTGCTAGGAAACCTTGAGAAATCCAGAGAACCACATCGTTAAGACAGGAACACTTCAACCCCTGTTGAAACCTAGACACCAGCATACCCTGGGCCTGGCTCAGAGAGAAGCACCATACCCAATTTGGGCCAATAGAAGATAGGAAGGAAGTCAGAGGAATAGCAGAGTTCTACAGGCTCCTGAGACCCTGGATCATGCAGTACCTTCAAATGTACCTTCTCACTTCCCCAAGCCCCAAATCCCCCTTGTGGCCCAGGAGCATGACTTCCTGTCACAATCAGAAGTGACACCTATACCAAGCACCTTCTGAGGTGCCCCTCACAACAGTCCAAGTAGTTGTGATTGGATCTTTTTCCAGATGGGTAAACTGAGGCTCCGAAAGGCAAAAGTCAGGGTCACAGAGGTAGAGAGTATTCAGGGCCCCAATGTCAGTGTGTCTACTTCCCAGGCTTACCCATGCAGCGTGGGAGGTTCACCCCTAGCCCATGTGAACGTCGCATTCTTCACAGTGATGCTATTCATCCCCCCACCTGGAAAACATCAGAGACAATGTGTTAGGAGTCATGCATGGCAACAGTCACATATGCAGATGCCATGCTCTGGTCTCCTACAGAGGCTGAGGACTATCTCTGGTTACTCAGTGCTTGTTGAGACCCTCCTTGATCTCAACCTGGGAGTGTTATGCATGAGCCAAGATCAAGGAGAAAAGAGTTGTGCCCTCAAGTAAACCTCTCTCCACCAAGGTAACCACCATCACACCCATCAACACACTCCAGGTCCTAGGCTATCATCTGCTTTAAAGCTACAGCCTTTACTCCTCAATTCTTGGATCCTAAAACATCTTCCCTTTGTGTCCCCACCTGCTAGCCAATCCACCCTGCCCACCTCCCAGCAGGTCAATCTTTCTACAACTTTAGTGGCAATCAACTAAAAAAAAAAAAAAAAAAATCTACTAGAAGCCAGCTAGGGAACAGGAATTGCTACAGTTGCTACAGGAAGGTGGGGAAGGAGTGGGAGTTTGTCCAATGCCCACGTTATAAGATCCAGATTCCTGAGATTCCTGCCCTGCTCCATTAACTTTGCCTCCCCTTCTTTTCCTTTTACTTCTGTCTCTAGTTTATTTTTTATTTTATTTTATTTGTTTGTTTGTTTGTTTATTTTGAGCTGAGGATCGAACTCAGGGCCTTGCGCTTGCTAGGCAAATGCTCTACTACTGAGCTAAATCCCTAACCCATCTAATTTTTTTTTTAAGTTCCTTAATTAGCAACTACCTTTAAAGCTGCCAGAAACACTTCCAGGGTAAGTGCCATAGACCAGAAACCCACAGCAAGAGGAGGTTGCTAGTTAAGTAAAACTAACTGCAGTTCCCTCAAGAGGAGTGAGCGCTAAGCAGGAGCTTCACCTCATAAAAGAGCAAACAAGGTGTGCCACTCCAAGAACCAGCCAGAAGCTGTGCACCAGCACTGCAACAGCAAACTAAGCTTTTGTGGGGCAGACAGGCAGGGCTGCATGGTGATTAAACACCTCAGAAGCGGAAGGACTGGTCCTGGCTTAGTGGCACTTGTAGAGAACTGTGCACAGCTTGACTATAGGAGCTCTGATGGCTGTCTTGGCTCTGAAGTCCACAGTGTTTTTCCCACACACCAAGAGCCTCAGGACAGAAAAGCATGCAGCAGAGTTCCAGCACCTGCTTGGACTGTAGTTCTAAAAAAAGGGACAAGTGTCTTCCTATTGGACACATGGCAATGCCTGGAGATGATTTTGGTTGTCACACTGGGATGACTACTATGAGCCGAGGTGGGGAGATGTCAGGGACACTAACTAGTCAGCACCAACAGTCATAAGGCTGTCCTCAACAAGAACTGTGAGCCCCAAACACCCACTGTGATAACCTTCTAAGGGCAGGGGAGAAGACCTGTGACTCATACATCACTGGTGATATCCTATAATGGCCCATTAGGCTCCTGCCACTACATACACCTCATTATCAATGAATGGCCAGACACTGTTTATTGAGCTCTGAGCCAGAGGGTGTGAGTTTGAATGCTACCATTTCCCAGCTGGACAGTCTCTCTGAACCTCTTTCCTCCTATAAGCCAACATTGTGCTGCTGGCACTACCCTGAACCACTGCAGAAGTGAGCATATGCACACAGAGGCCTGGGAACAAAGGCTGGTAGCAGAAGAGGTGCTCAGGAAATCTCAGCTGTGCACGCCACTGCTGGAGCCATTAACAGTGACTGTAAAGACTGTAAAGTGACTAAAGACTTCCAAACAAGGTCCCAGCCTGGGGTCAGCCAGAAGGATCAACTAGTCTATGAAATAAACCTAGTGACAAAAATTAGCCAGATAAAAGCCTTTAATCCCAGCACTAGGGAGACAAAGCCAGGTGGATCTCTGTGAGTTCAAGGCCAGCCTGGTCTACAGAGTGAGATCTAGGACAGGCACCAAAACTACACGGAGAAACCCTGTCTTGAAAAAAAAAAAACAAAAAACTCCACAGGATACCTGGCTGGGCTTAGTGACACAGCCCTGTACTCCCAGCTATTCAGGAGGCTGACGATCCCAAGTTTGGCCAGCCTGGGCAACTTAAACCCTGTCTCAAAAAGTAAAAAGTAGACTGAGTAGAGCACTTGCCTAGCTATGTGTGAAGTACTGTTTTTAATCCCCCCAAAATAAATCTATCAATTAAAACATCCAATGAAAGACCCAGATGAGGAAAAGGAAGTTCTGAGTGCACACACACAGGCAGAAGCAGAAACTGGGCTATTTCTCACCCAGAACAGGACCAACACCTGGACTGAAGCCCAAAGGGCAAGGGACAAGATAATAGTGAAGCCCCTTCCTGTCCCTTTGCAGAGGCCGGACCCTGGGTCTTGTAAGTCCTGGAGGGGCCAGGATAAGGATCCAAAGTGGGTAGATGAAAGGCACCCACCATCCTTGATCGACCACCGCTCGATGCTGTCTGGCTCCAGCTCCTCATGAGACAGAAAGATCCTGAGACGCTTGAGGGAGACGCTGGCCTGGAGAAGTAAGCACAGGGTGTGTCACCCTGACACCATCTGTACCACCTGCCACCCTGCACCTGGTGCCCACAGAAGTCAGTAAATGAAGGGCATGCTGCTTCATGCAATGGGACTTTGGAAGGCAGCACCTTTATACTGGCAAAATGAGTTTGACTTCAATAAATTACTGGGTTCTGGGTCCTAATTATGGAAAGACAACACATGCTGCAGTGCGTATAGGCAAAGGGTCTAGGTTTGCTGAAAAATTCTTCAGCGTAGCCAGGCAGTGGTAGCGCACGCCTGTAATCCCAGCACTCAGGAGGCAGAGGCAGGCGGATCTCTGTGAGTTTGAGGCCAGCCTGGGCTACCAAGTGAGTCCCAGGAAAGGCGCAAAGCTACACAGAGAAACCCTGTCTCGAAAAACAAAAAACAACAACAACAAAAAAAAAATTCTTCAGTGCACAAAGAATGAAAGCAGGAAGAATGGATGGAAACAGGAAGAGGAAGAGGGAAAGAGGTCCTCAGAGTTTTTAAAGAGTGGATCAGGACCTGTCAGAATATAAAACTGAAGTAGGCCAAGACTTTTAAACACCAGCTGAGAGAGGCCAGCAGAACATAGAACACTCCAGAAAGATTCTTTGAGATTAAAAGAGAAGTCTTGAGGTAAAGTCTGTATCTCTTATCCCAGAACTTCTGAGGCCGAGATGAAAAGAACATGAATTCCAAGCCAGCCTGTGCTAGAGTTGAGTTCTAGGCCAACCTAAGCTACAAAGCCGGACTTTCTGTGCCCAGGAGGAAAATGTGTTTCTTTCTCAGGATAGAATCAAATGACTCCTTATTGCTGAGATAGGAGCCATGCTTGGATCAGCAAGTGATTCATGCACAAGGCTCCACTGGGTCGTCCAGGACTCAACAACATGAGCAATTTGGAAAAGTGTGGTTAGGGCTACTCAAGTAAATCAGTGGGACAGTTTGGATCCAGATGACACTGAGGAGCCTGTGTGCACCATGATTCAGAGTCCCCATTCCACCTCCCGGTTGGTTCTCTGCACAATGTTGCTAATGACCACAGGAGTATGCTGATAGCTCCCAACTCCTGGTTCCTACTATCCCTCACACATCGGCATGATGCTACTGCTGACCATGGGAGGATTCTGAGAGCCCCTATGTTACCCTCCTGGCCCCCTCTGCCAAATACACACCTGTACAATGCTGCTGATGACCATGGGCAGAATGTTGAGTGGGAAGCGCAAGATATTGAACAGGGCTAGGGACACGAAGGCTTTCTTTGCATCTAGGATGTTGCTCTCATCCACAGTCACATAGACAGCAAAAGTTGACAGGGCCACCTGCAAACAGGGTTGAAGAATGGAGTCACAGCTGCACCACCCTCAGAAGGAAGGGAGATTCAGTCAGGTCAGATCTCTCCACAGGGCTTACAATGGAAAAAGCCTAATAGGGGTAGGAAGAGGCAGGTGCACAGGCAGCATTCCTGCATCATAAAGAATGAACCAGAAGGCTGGAGAGGTGGCTCAGTGGTTAAGGGCACTGGCTGCTCTTCCAGAAGTCCTGAGTTCACTTCCCAGCAACAACCATCCATAATGAGATCTGTTACCCTCTTCTGCATGTAGGCAAACATGCAGACAGAACACTATACATAATAAATAAATAAATCTTTAAAAAAAAAAATGAACCAGAAAGATGGATGATCAGGAGCCAAACACCTGGCCACTGTGGTAAGTATTCTTGACATGTAGGTGACCCTGGGGTCCATCAGTTGATAGAGGGCTCTCCTGGCATGCATGAAACTCTGAGTTCATGCTGGCACTGCATGAGCCACGTAGGGTAGTCATATCTGTAATCCCAACACCAGAAAGGAGGAGCCAGGAAGATCAGAAAGTCTTTCCTGGCTACAGAGGGAGTTCAAGGCCAATCTGAGTTCACCCAGGAGGCTGAATTTATTCCACTTTACACTTATGGCCAGGCCCCTTTGGCCATGCTGCCTAGGATTCCATCCTCCTAGAAGCTTGAGTCTGATGTATCCAGCAAAGAGATTGAAAGGGAAAAATCAGTAGCCATCTTGGGAGATGCTTCCCCTCCCCTCCTCCAAAGGTATTTGCTGACCAGCAGTTTTAGATGTGACCAGAAGTTGAATTTATAAGGCTGGGATAATAAATCTGTGTATCCTGGACTTGGCAAAACAAGGGGAGTGATGGGCTCAACTGACCAGAAATTTGAACTTGCAGGAGAGTAGGACTGGAACAATAAATCTGAATGTATATATCCTGGGTTCAACAAAAGCAGGACATAGGGAGTAAAAAATTTATGTCTCTATAGATATCCTGAATCCTGTTAGCCATTAGTAACCTCATGCTTATAGTTCAGCCAGTAACTTCAAAGAACTACCTCACCCCTAGCCCCCTCGTCCAGTCCCAAGCTGCATGTAAACCTTTCCTATATAAACCCCTTAAAGTGAGTGCTCAGGGCCTGTCCTCCATGGACCAAGTCCTGGGCTTGCTTGTTTTGTTATTAAAAACCTCTGTGTGCTTGCATAGGATATCGGCTCTATGGTGGTCTTTGCTTTGGGGTCTTGCAACCTGGGCACAAGCAGCTCTGCTTCCCACTCTGCCTGTCAGCAGACCCAGGGATCAACTACTATCCAGGCTCTGTAGTCAAAGTGGGAGACAGTGCACCAAAGGCCATCAACACTCTATCACGTGGGTGGGCATCCTGGATATACAAGCCTCATAGATTATGTTTTAAACTTTTTGAGACATATTATGTTTTTAACCTGATTTTATTTTATTTTTTATGTTTGAGACAGGTTCCTACTATGTATTCCTGGCTGTCCTGGAACTCACTATATACACTGGGCTAGCCTCAAATTCAGATATATATACCTCTGCCTACTGAGTGCTGGGATTAAAGGTGTGTGTCACTATTCCTGATTAAAATTTATTTTTTAACTCACACATTAAAACTGTACATAGGGGCTGGAGAGATGGCTTAGTGGCTAAGAGCACTGACTGCTTTTTCAGAGGACCCAGATTCAATTCCCAGCACCCACATGGCAGCTAATAACTGTCTGTAACTTCAAGATCTGACACCCTCACAGACATACATGCAGGCAAAATGCCAATGCACATAAAATAAAAATAATTTTTTTAAAAAAACTGTACATAATAATGAGGTGTCAGGTGATGATTTTTGACACACAAATTCAGGTCACATACCATCCCTCAATCATTTCTCTCTCCATTGCAGTAAAAACATATTATTTTTTTCTTTTTTTTTTTTCCTTTTCTTTTCTTTTTTTTTTTTGCCGGAGCTGAGGACCAAACCCAGGGCTGAGCGCTTGCCAAGCGCTCTACCACTGAGCTAAATCCCCAACCCCCAAAAAACATATTTTTGCTATAGCTTTTCTAAATGAACCAGACACTATTCTGTCGGCACTGTACTTCCATCTAATAGTAATTTAACAACGATCCACCAGTCTCTTCCCACCCCTCTCCCTCACACAAATGTATTTGTTCAAAATTCTCTAAAAATGGCCCACACGTTGGAATATTACTCAGCCATAAAAACGAATGCCATTCTTAAACATGAAAGAAACTAAAAATGTTATCCTGACTGACAGAAATGGGAAGCCATCTCATTTTTTATTCTGTTTATACAGAATGCTCCCAACAGGCAACTCTGCAGAGGTAGGAAGCAGACTGATGGTTACCAGAATTAGTGGGAATAAGGGATTGGGGATAACTTGTAACAAGTATAAGTTCTTCTACTAGGTAATTAAAATGGCTGCTGAGCTTGCTGCCTACTAGAGAAAGTGTGAAGCTATAAAATAATGTGGGGGCACATCTCAAATATGAAAAAAATTACAGGTGCCAGCAAAAGAGCTCAGAAGATAAAGGTACTTGCCGCCAAGCCTGACAATCCAAGTTCCTTCCCTGGGAAACACAGAGTGGAAGGGCAGAATCTACTTCCACAGGTTGTCCTTTGACCTCTGCACATGTCCCATGGCATGCATACACACACACACACACACACACACACACACACACACACACTCACACATACACACACACACACACACAGAGAGAGAGAGAGAGAGAGAGAGAGAGAGAGAGAGAGAGAGAGAGAGATGAAAGTGCTCTAGTATAAAAGCCAATCTTGACCAGCACCAGGGCCCACTGGATTGTAGATGTCATCCTTTCTCATCAATCCGACCTTTCTTCCACTCACGTCTGCTCCCACTGCTCTACCTCCCTCTGTCAGGCCCAGAGTCCTGTGCTCTCCAGGAAGTGAGGGTCACACAAACAGTCATTGTAGTAGCATTCATGCTGAGCTGCACCTGGCCAGGCTCCAGAGAGTAGCACCTGCCCTAATCCATCTTTTGTCTAGCAGACACCTTTTGTTTCCCTTGTTGCCCTCTATGTGAATCTTGTCTTGGAGTTTCCTAAGGATACAAGGGCCTATGCAAAACTTGATTCAGGAAACCTGGAAAACCGTGGTACCTGAGAAATTGAGGAATTTGCACTTGGCATTGTACTGTTGGGAGCTCCTTTCAGGTTGTTTTGAGCATATGGAAATTAACTGGCTAAACTGTATTGGAGAGAAATAAAACTGCCCTAGGCAAAGGGTTAGGCCACAGTCCTTTGGGCTGGACCCGCCCTGCAGCCAGGATAGGCTAAATTCATTCTTAACATGCCTCTGTGTCTTCATTCCACAAACCCGAGTGAACCCACACACTCGTGTAGCGACCATACAGCTACAAGTCATCATCTGTTAACTGAACAACTACTAGGTTTTGGGTGCCAGAGGCTGGTGTGCAAGGCAGGCCTGGAAGCGCTGGCATCAAGGACTCTGGAGTGGTGTTGGTAGTGCAGAGTGGCTGAGATTGGCACACAGGGGACCAGTGTTAGGGAATATTAGCATTCAGACCCGCCCCTTGGGGACCCACCCAGCATCCTGACCATGTCATCTTACCTAAAGTCCCCTTTAAGAGAAAACCCCTCCCCCTTCTCTTTCCCTCTCCTTCCATGAGGCTGCATGCACCTCCACTTTCTCTCTCTTTTCCCCCCTCTCCTTCTCTCTCTTCCCTCTCCCCTCCCCCTTTAAAAAATAAAACGTTCCTCATGGGTGCCACCTGGATAGTATAAGTGACTTTCCATCATGCCTCTTTGGCCGCTGTGCAGTGTGTCTACATGGCATGTCTCCCTCTCTTGCCTTGGGCACCTAGGCTCAAACACACCAAGGATGCCATGTGCAGTCTGAATGCTAAACATTCCCTCACAACCAGGCCAGGCCTGGGACATTCTAGTAGATGGGAGTCTGATTTCTGTCAGCATGATAGAGCTGAAGCAATACATCACTCATTCATCCACCCACACATGGGTGTCATGTAGATGCCATATGCCAAGGACCCTCTGCTCTGGAGACAAACTTAACATGCCAAGCTCTGATTAGTAAAGTGCCACATGGTAGTCATTACCCCAAGGGCTAGTAATTACTCTGTAGAAGGAGGTCCAGGACAAATAAGAGGCAAGCAAGAGCTGAAATCTGGCTTAGAAAAGAGGAGCAGGTGACAAACACTAGGCTCTGACCCCAGAACAAAAGTCAAGGCCTCCCAACTGTCTCCCATCACTATAGGTAAACACCACCCATCCTTGAAGCAGGAGCCTGCCAGTGGAAAGGCAGCACAGACCACATCTTCTCTCCTAATACAAGCACCTTTTCAGGGCCATGCTAACAACTGGCCTCAACTGTTTATTTTTTTTAAAGATTTATTTATTTATTATTATGTGTACAGTGTTCTGTCTGCATGTATCCCTGCACACCAGAAGAGGGCGCCAGATCTCATTACAGATGGTTGTGAACCACCATGTGGTTGCTGGGAGTTGAACTCAGGACCTTTGGAAGAGCAGTCAGTGCTCTTAACCAGTGAGCCATCTCTCCAGCCCCTCAACTGTTTCTTGACAAAAGGTTCAGGCAATTGTCCTGCAATCCCAACATTTTCAGCTTTCCCAGCTGCTCTGACTTCAGGGTAAAATCTCTCCATAGTCTCTTGTGTTAGGATACCTGCTCTCCAGCAGGTACCACTGTCTGGGGAGAACAGGGAACCTTCAGGACACCAGGCCTGGCTGACAGATATCAGATTCCAGAACAGGTCTTCCAGGTTATAGCCTGACTCTGCGTCCTGATCCACCAAGTTGGGAGTAAGTCATGCTGAAAGCCAAGCTCCCTGTGCACTGCAGGTGCAACACCATCCTAGGCACCACTGTGCACTGGTATCTGTGAGGCAAAGCTAAGCCCTCCTCCATTAAATTGACTCAGAGATTTTTGTCACAGCAATTAAAAAGGTAACATATACTGAACTCAGCCAGAAACCAAGGGGCAAGTTCAGAGGTCCAGAATCCTTCTCTCCAGTACTTTCTGGCTTTGGAATGGAGACAAGGGCAAAAGACTTTTGAAGGCTAGCAATCTCAGAAACAGGCTAGAAACTGCAGGTTCTGTCAAGGCTGCAGTAAATAAGGAGATCTGAAGAGCATTTCAACATCAGACATGGAGATGTAGAGTTTGGAGTTTGCCCAGCTGGTTTTTGATCTTGCATTAGTCCAGCATTTCCTCACTATGCTCACTTCCCTGTGTTTTGGAACGGTAATGGTAATGCTATTTTTATGTTGAAAGAATGTGATCTGCCTTTTGATTTTACAAAGGGATTATAGTTAAGAGATTGCTATATGTCTCAAAAGAAACTTTGGACTTTGAAACAAGTTTGAGACTTGTTATAGACTATGGGGACTTTTGAAGTTGAATTAAATGCATTTTGCATTATATTGTTACAAGTTTATGGGGGGCTAGGGAGTAGAATGTGGTAGTTTGAATGTAATTGGCCCTCATAATCTCAGGGAGTGGCACTATTAGGAGGTGTGGCTTTGTTGAAGTAGGTATGGCCTTGTTTGAGGAAGTGTGTCACTGTGGGGGCGGGCTTTGAGGTTTCCTATGCTCAGGACACCATTCAGTGTTTCTGTTGACTTCAGTTGCCTGGAAGATGTAGCACTCTCCACTCTAGCACCACGTCTGCCTGCAGGCGGCCACACTCCCCCTTATGGTGACAATGGACTGAAACTGTAAGTGAGCCACCCCCCAGTTAAATGTTTTCGTTATAAAAGTTGCCCATGGTCATGGTATCTTTTCACAGCAATAGTAACCCTAACCAAAACACAAGGGTTATAAAAAAAAAAAAAAAAAAAAAAAAAAAAAAAGTGTTCCAGGCCCAGGCCTATCTTATTCTTAGGGGAGCACAGCTCAGGTAAACCTTGTCACCCACCCCCATCAGCCACACACCTAATTCCCAACAATAAAGACTTCTACAGTGCTCTCAATTACTGTGTGAACGCAAAGGGAGTAAAATGCAAGGTGCTTTTGTGCCCAAAACAGGCATGGACCCAGAGAAAGAGCCAGTTAACGGGGCAAGGAAGGATAGGGTAATTTGTCTGTGTCAGAAGTCACTTTTTTTTTTTTTTTTTTTTTTTTTTTAATTCAGAGTCGAAAATCAAACCCAGGGCCTTGAGCATGCCAGGCTACATACAGTGTAATTCTACTAGAACACATAAAAATATTTTTAAAGATTTATCTTATTTTTATTTATCTCTGTGTGTTTCTCTCTGTGTATGTGCCACATGTGTGTGAGTGCCCACAGGGACTAGAAGAAGGCGTCAGATCTCCTGGGACTGGAGTTCCACTTTGGGTGCTAGGAACTGAACTCAGTCCTCTGGAAGAGCATCAAGTGTTCATAACTGCTGAGTCATCTCTCCAGCCCCCATAAAGGTATTTTTAAATATCTATAACCTTAGATACTGTTTTCTGAACATGCACAGAACAGTCTCTCTGGAGCAAAGGATTTGTGACAGCAGAGATGTGGGAGACAGCATGCATGTACACTTTAGAACTTCCTATATGATCTGGTAGCTACCATGAACAGCTGGGTACTAAGTGTTAGCCTTGGACCCTCTGAGGAATAGGGACAAGATGTCCACAGATGTCCTCCCAGAGCTGACATTCCAGACACTGGCAATAAACAGAACTGTAATTTTAGAAGATGTCTGGCAGTGCCACTGGACACATGGTCTTAGGCCACTGACAAGCCACAGTTTGCAATCATTTAATAACAAGAAGACACTGGTCCCCTGGCGTCTACCAGCTATGGCAACCAAGTATGCAGTTTAGTTAAGATAACACTGTATGTGTTTGGACATGTTTTTGTGCATGTGTGTGTATGTGTACATGTAAAGGCCAGAACAATAACCTCAGTGGCTATTCTATTTGTTTGGTTGTTTAGTTTTGATTTTTTGTTTTGTTTTGGTTTGGTTTTTCGAGACAGGGTTTCTCTGTTTAACAGCCCTAGCTGTCCTGGAACTCAGAGATGCATCTGCCTCTGCCTCCCTAGTGCTGGGATTAAAAGCATGTGCCACTATACCCAGATCAGCTGCTAGTCTTTAGGTACCATCCTAAAGATAGGCTTTGTCACTGGCCTTAACTCAGCCTGACCAGGGAGCCCAGAATCTGCCCATCTCTGCCTTCCTCCCACTTCTGGCTCTGTTGTTGAACATAAGGTGCTGGAGATCAAACACAGGAACTCATTCTTACCAGGTAAACCCTTCACTGCTGAGCCATCACCCCTAGTATGCTTTCTTGTGAGACTTTCTCAATGAAGGAAGCTGAAGGCACAGGTTTCCATTCTGTAACAGCAGCTGGGCTGGCAATGTGGAGCTGCCAAGGATTGCAAATAAAGCAGGCTGAGGGTATCAGCCTTGGAGAGGAGTGATGGGGAAGGCTTTGCTGAAATGGCAATCTTTTGTCTGTCTGGTTAGCTTTGTAGTGATGGGGGTGGAACCCAGGACACCATACCTAAGCAAATGTTATACCACTGAGCTAAACCCCAGCCCTGAACTAGCAGCCTTTGAAAAATATTTAGGTGCTGGCTCAATGGCAAAGGAACTTGCTGCCAACCCTGACAAGCTCAGTTCAATCCCTGGAGCCTACAAGGTAGAGATGTCCTCTGGCTCTGCATGTGTACCATAGCACTCATACCCCCTATACACATGCACACACGTAAGTAAATTTTATTTTAAAATTTTTACAAATATTCAGGTTTAAAACAGAAGACATAACAAACATCCCTCACAAAAATAACTGCCCCACTCACCAGAAAAGGTGTACAGACCCAGGTGAATGTGCCCACAGCTGCCAGGTATGCAGATTTCTTTAGCACCTTCAGCTCCTCCTGCCTGATGTCCATGACCTTGTCCTGGAATGCCAACTCCCAGGCATATAGCTTAAGTACTTTGATCCCATTGAGGATCTCATTCATCAGCTTGATTCTGTTGTCTTTGCTCTTCATGTGTGCCACCTGCAGGGAAAGAGATCAGCAACCTGCCCTAGAGACATCTACAATTAGAAATGGCTCCTACCAGAGGTTCGGAAAGCTGGCCTTGGACCCCATGAGCCATAATGTTGGCTCCCAGAACATGGCAAAAGACTCAGCCATTATAAAAGTTGAAACTTTTTCAAATCAGGTTGGATTCGACTGAGAGACCAACTCAGAGCTGAGAGATGGAAGCGAGACAAGGCCCCAGGCAGTCAAAGAACAGGGAATGCCATGTCATGCTGCTGACCCAAACTGGGAAAGAATAAATTATTCTCCTTCCTTTTTGCTCCCTTCCTCCCTCCTGATCCTTCTCTTCTGCGCTCTCTTCATACAGGGTCTTGCTCTGTAGTCTCCCTGCCTCAGCTTCCCAAGTGCTAGACTGACGCCTGGTGTTCCCTGTCCTCATTTCCAGCCACTCTCTGGTCCTTCAAACACTGGAACATGCCAGGTCTGGCTGGCACTGGTTCTGACAAGCCATGACAAAGACATATAGTTGTTAAATATTTTAAAACCATCTGGCACATCACCCTTGGCAGACAGTTTTCAAAGCATTTCATACACAGCCATGCCATGTTCGGCCAGGCTGGTGCCATGGTCACCCCTGGGTCACACACAGGAGAACCATACGCAGCTAGACCTGAGAACAGAGGTAGGAGCAGTTTTGGAGGTGAGCCACCCAGGGAAGCCTACTTATTCCAGGACAAAACCTGCCTACTGGCCTGCTCCAGAAAGTCAGCCTACAAGGCCACTGGAATACATGACAAAAGTATCACCAGTTTAATGTTTTTATGGGATTCCTGAATATGCAAACAAGCATGTCTCTGTTTCTGGTACCTTCTCTCTAGTTTGTTTCCTTCTGTTTGTTTTGTCCAATTTCAATGACTTAGCTCTTAGTTTATCTTTATCTTTCATCATTATATTACATTATATTATATTCCCTGAGAAGCCTGTTTGTTTTCTAATGAGAGACAGAAAGGGAGTAGATTCAATGGGAGGGGAGAAGGAAGGAACTGGAAGGGTACAGAGAAGAGAACTGTATCAGGACATATTATATAAGGGGAAAAATTTACTTTCAATAAAAGGAGGGAAAAAAAGGACTATTAAAAAGAAGCACATCATTTCATACCAAGCCTAATTATACATATAATTATATTGTATGTGGAAAGCTCTGGTGCAAGCTTGTAATCCTTGCAGTTTGAGACAGGAAGACTGAAAGTGAGGCCAGTCTGGGTTACATGATAAAATCAACACAAGGAAGGAAGGATGGAGAGAAAGAGGGAGTGGGAGGGGGAGGGAGGAAGGCAGGCATAAATTATAGCCAGGCAGTGGTGGTGCATGCCTTTAATTCCAGCATTCAGGAGGCAGAGGCAGGCAGATCTTAGTGAGTTCTAGGCCAGCCTGGTACAAAGTGAGTTCCAGGACTGTCAGGGCTACACAGAGAAACCATGTTTCAAAAAACTGAAGGAAAAAAAGAGAGAAAAAGAAATTTAAAAAAAGAAAGAAAGAGAAAGAGAAGGAGGGAGGGGGAAGGAAGGGAGGGAGAGAGAGAAAAAGGGAGGGAGGGAGGAAGAAAGGATCCACTTCAGTGTGGCCAAAAAGGTAGGATACAGGACACCACTCCTTCTAACCTACAGTCTTCTGTAGTTTAAAATTGTATAGTAGAAAAGCACTTGCTGTGTTAAAACACTTTTTTAAAAGATGTATTTATTAATTATGTATACAGCACTTAAAAACACTTTTTAAAAAAGTGTCTCTCAAAATAAGAGTTAGCACTGTATGTACATAAGTAACCACTACAAAAGAGGGAGGGAGGGAGATGGGCTCTCAGTCACTATGACAGAGTCTCTCTCTGCCTGCCTGCCTGCCTGCCTGCCTGCTCAGATCAGCTCTGGGGCATTGACCATGGCTGCCCTTGGAAAACTGGCAGAGACTCCAAGGCCAGGACACCCAGGGAAGCAATGTTGCTGTATTATGGAACCTATAATAGATGAGGCTGACCATCAGGAAACTGGGTGACCTTCATCTGGAAAGACCCAGGCCACGGCTCAGGGTGAAGCCTCATGGAGATGGACATCTTACCTGGTAGGTCTTGGTCTTCATGGCCATCACAGCATTGAAGGGTACCATGAAGACCATCACAGCCACCCCAGCCAACACAGAAGGTCCCAGGTTCTAAGGAAAGACAGGTGATAATTAGTCACTTGGCAAACAGAATAGAGCCCTGGTATTCACATCATCTAATGTGAACAACACACTCCTGGTGGACCCACCAACCAAGTATGGTGCCAGTCACTTATTCCTTTTATCCAAAGATGGGACATCAAGAGTTTTCAGTTGGGGTCTTCCCAAACCTTTTAAGAATATGTAGGCAAACTATCCCTTATCCAAAGCAGGTTCTCAAATTTGACCTTTGGAATCTTAGAAAGACCTTAAGGTGCTGGCTAGTTAACCTCCAGCCTGATGACTTAGTGCCAGTCTGGATGGTTGTAAGGGTGGCTACAAGACTGGATGGAGGCTGGCACTGTAAGACTTGGGTTTCAAAGGGGTTTCCTGTCACTCACAGAACAGGTAGGGAGGACAGTGTGACTTGTGCGCTGCCTCCTTACTTCTACAAGGCATTTTGTACTTGCCAGGCAGAGCATACACACAGATGAGCTACAATAACCTATCTCTCCTAGCTTCACAACTGTGACCTTGACTTGCTAGAGACTCAAACTTGTTGCTGTCTGCTCTTGAATGGGTGCCTTATCCTTGCTGAGTGTATATGTGTACATGTGAGAATGCACACACATTCTCTCACATGCCTGATTGACTCTGGTATCCTCAGTAACTTTTTACTTCATTTCTCAAGACAGGGTAGAGTTTTATGATCCTGGAGCTCATTTCTTCCCAATACTGGGATTAGAAACATATGCTGCAGGGCCCAGCTTTTTGCATGGGTAATAAGGATCCAAACTCAGGCCTTAATGTTTGCAAAGCTGGCCTTTTATGGATTAAGCCATCTGATGGTTTTCTATAATCAACTCTGACTCAATTGTCCAACTAGGGAATCTGCAAGCCTGGTATGGCTCTGGGGACCCTAATACAGTGCATGCCACACACTTCATGACACTCCCAGCACAGGCTAGCAGAACATTCTATGATCAAATGCACTGATTTTTAAAAAAAATGTTTTTATAATCATTTGTATGTGTACTTGTGCTTGTTTGGCAGGGTAAGAGACACACTGTGTGTGCATGGGGGTTGCCATACATAGGTTGGGTGTTCATGGGGGTGGGGGTGCAGTATACAGGTATGTGTGTATGAAATCAAACTTGGGTGCCATTCCTCAGGATATTATCTGCCTCGATTTTGGCCTAGATCTTGGCTGGTCAGGCTAGGCTAACATGTCAGTGAGCCCTAGAAATTTGTCTTTCACTGTCTCAATTGCCACAATTCTTATATTATAGAGGTTTTTTTGTTTTGTTTGTTTGAGAGGAAGGGTCTGGGGGATCAAACTTGGGCCTTTGTGCTTACCTGGCAAGCACTTGTAGATTAATCCACCTCCCTAACTTTACAAATAAAAATTTTATGGGTTAATTCCACACTTACTGCTTTTTAAATAAATGTACTATATGTATGTGTCTGTGTGTATAAATGAAACATGTATACATGTGCCAGCCAGTGGAGGCCAGAATAAATCAGATCCCCAGAGCTGGGGTTGCAGGCAATTGCGAGCTGCCTGACATGGGTGCTGGGAACCCAGCTTGGATTCTGAAAGCAGCAAGCACTCCTAACCCCTGAGTGATCTCTCCAGCCAAGTTATGAGTTTCTCTCTCTCTCTCTCTCTCTCTTCTTTTTTTTTTTTTTTTTTGTTTTTTTTTTTTTGGTTTTTTTGGAGACAGGGTTTCTGTGTAGTTTTGGTGCCTGTCCTAGATCTCACTCTATAGACCAGGCTGGCCTTGAACTCACAGAGATCTGCCTGGCTCTGCCTCCCAAGTGCTGGGATTAAAGGCATGCTCCACCACCACCTGGCTAGGTTTCTCATACAATATAAACATATTGGGAAATAAATTTTATAATAATTTTTGATATCTGCTTAGTCTTCCTGAGGATCACATGCTCATTTAGCCAGTGGTCACAATTTGGGATACTGAAGACACACGATGTTACAATAAATATTTCATAGGTGGGGTTAGGGGAGGATGTGCCCAAGGTCATAGAACCCAGAATGGAAAAGACAGCCTGGTTCCAGGGCAGCCTCAGCAGCCACCATCTTATACTGTGGGGTTGGTGGTCTGAATAAGGAAATCTTGCTTTGGTCTCCAGACAGCCTTACTGTACAGACCAGACTTGCCTCCCTTAGATCTGTCTTTATGATTCACAAATAAAATATGGAGGCTTCTCAACATTTCACAGGGATTACAGTTCCTAGGAAAGGGTACACTCCACGGTATCCACTTGAAGATTTGTATTTAGCTATTTATGTTCTCTGTGTGGGGCTGGAGCCACAGTGCAGGGCTTGCTCCCCAAAAGCCAGGTCTTGGGTCTTTCTCAGCTACATCATCAAAAGCATTTCACTCGCCACTCATCTCCACCTATACAAAACAGTGGCATTGGTGAGGTGGCTCTGTGAGCAAGGGTGTTTGCCACAGGAGAGCTGGGGAGATGGGAGGTGGGTTTGTCTGCAAGCCTCTTGCCACCAAGCCTGATAACCCTAGGTCCCAGGTGGTGGAAGGAGAGAACTGATGCTCACAAGTTGTCCCCTGACCTTCACATGAGCTGTGGCACACAAACACACACACAAATAAATAAATTTTTTTAAGTTTAAATGTAAACTCCATTCAACAGATGGAGTTGGTTTTTTTGTTGCTACTGTTGTTGTTTTGGTTCTTTGGGGTTGGAGCAGTTGTTTGTTTTTGCGGGTGTGATCAGGTATAACACCCACCAGAGACATGGAGACTCCAACGCTATCTGTCCACAAGGGTGTCAAGGATAGTACACTATGAGGCCAAAAATCTACCTCAGAAAATCAAATCAGACACATTCCTATGCTAAGGATACTGGGATTCCCAACTGGGAAGCTGGGTCAGTAGGTTTATCCTACACGCACACATGTGGCCTGAGTTCATATCCTCAGAACCCATGTATGCACATCTGTAAACAGTGTGAGGGGAGGATGAGGTAGGAGTAACCTGGAAGTCTGCAGATCAGTCAGCCTGGCACACAGAGCCGGGAACAACAGAAAGACCCTGCCTCAAACTAGGTAGAAAGGGAAGACCAACATTCAAAGTTATCCTCTAACCTCGTGTCAGATCGCGGTCCAGGAATGGATTTACATGAGAATTCTAAGAGCCTGTGAGAAAACTCCAAGAAAATAAGACAAGACCCTTGTGACTGCAGTTTCCTGAAAATACCTAATTGTTCTTGGAATGTGTTTTTTTAATCCTCCCAGGTGTAGTGGGTAGGAGTGAGTTTACTTCAGATTACTCATTATTGCTTGCTGAAGTTATTGGATTAAATATTTAAATTATCACTTATATGCCTCTATGGAAAAACATGCTTTTGCCACTTGTGGCTTTGTCCTTGTGATTATACAGCTTGAACTCATGAAAACTTTACTCATGTGACTTTTCTTAATCCTCAGGATATAATTTGTCTGGGGCTCTGAATAAAGTTGGCTATTGCATGAGACTTTAGTTTACCTCATTTATTGGTTCCATTTTCCTAGGTCCCAATGCCTCTAGAGCCATGACACTCAAGTCACAGTGTGCCCACACTCACACATGTGAATGTGCACACATGTCTGCACTGGGAGATGGTCCACCAAAGATGGGTTAAGAATCATCAATTGGGAGTAGATGGATCTCAGTGGTAAAGCACTTGCCTAGCATGCAAAGGGGCCCCAAGTGGCATCCTCAGGACTGGGAGAGGAGGGAAAAAAAAAAGGAAAAAGAGAGAAAGAATTCCTGTGGGAATGGACAGAGCTCATGCTGTTTCTGGCTCACCATCTTCTCAGTCTTGGAGCTACTCATGATTATCACATCTTTTTGCAACAGAGAGGACTCATGACTCAGGGTGGCCAATCAAACTGAGCTAGTTAGTCACAGTTCCCCAGGAGAGAACCATGGAGGCAATGAATGCCATCAGCTCTTCTCTGGTATTATTGTTTATAAAGATGAAGCCAATTAAATGAATTATTTATCAATGAAGCCAATTAAAAAAAGCAGGGCCACTGGGTGGTGATGGCACACACCTTTAATCCCAGCACTTGGGAGGCAGAAGCAGGCGGATCTCTGTGAGTTCGAGGCCAGCCTGGTCTCCAAAGTGAGTTCCAGGAAAGGCGCAAAGCTACACAGAGAAACCCTGTCTCGAAAACAAAACAAAACAAAACAAAAATAGCAGGGCCAAGAAATAACAAGAGAGAAACTGAGTCCTCTAATCATGGCAGTTCTTCTGGACCCATCCATACCTGGGGATCCCAGGATTGTTTAGGTATGAGTACTCTCCCAAAATTCTTCTTGTCTGTTCAGGCTAAGATGGATTTCTATTCCTTACAATGAAAAACTCTTGGCCAATATACTTAGGTTCAATAAATAAATTTGTTTCACATTTGAGGGGGTACAGTGGGAGAAAGTTGGTTGTTTAACTATATATAAGGTTGTTAATTACATATACTTCATGAAAAGATTATCATGATCATGGTGATGCATGTCTATAATCTCAGCACTGTGAAGGCAGAGGCAAGAGAATCTCTGTGAGTTTGAGGACAGCCTAGTAGACATAACAAGTTCCAGGGCAGCAAGGACTACATAGTGAGACCCTGTCTCAAAAGGAAAACAAAAACAAAAAAACCTGGGTGTGGCAGTATCCATCTGTCATCCCAATGCTGGGGTTGGGGAAACAGAGACAAAATCTGGAACTCATTGGCCAATTACCCTAGCTAAATCATTGAGCTCCAGGCTCAGTGAGAGATACTCTCTCAAAAAATAAGGTGGAGAGAGATTGCGGACGACACCTGATGTCCACTTCTGAATCTTGTGTGCTCCGGTGTGCATTCACGCCCGCCCGCCTGCCTGCCTATACACACACAGAAATGACAGTGCATATATACAAAGCCACCAAATAGAACTTACCCCTGATGACACAGGGAAGAATAAAATAACCAGAAACTGGCCAATGGAACAGAAAATAAAATGTAAATGACAGCAAGAAATGTTCTTTCCAATCCATGCCCTCCCTGTCAGTGGCTAGACAAGGCTAGCCCTCCCTGAACAAGTAGGAGACCAAGAGCAAACACACACCAGCCACAGAAGCCAGAGGGCTAGGATGACTTGCAGAGGGGCTGACCAAACCATGTTAATGTATGTAGCCAAGTCCATGAAGCGCTGGGCATCCACAGACATGAGGTTGACGATCTCCCCAACTGTAGAAGACTTCCTAGCTGAATTGGTGATCACAAGGGCCTGTGGGATACAGGAGAGGGGAAGAGTTGAACCTACAGGTGAAGGTAAAGAGTTGTGGACTCTCCCCAGACCCTGGACAAGACTCTGGACAATAGTTTTCTCCTCCCCATCCTGAGCTGTTCTAGGTACTTTCTAAACCATGGCCTTGCACATTTCAGTATGCAGGCATGTCACCTGAGGGTAGAACCCTGTGGTTTCTTGATCAGCAGGTCTATGGTAGGCTAGGATTCTGGATTTCTAAGAAGCTCGAAGGTCATGAAAATGTTGCTGGCCCCAGATCCCAACACAAGGTTCTCAGCCTTGGCACTCTGACACTGAGAGCTAGAAAATGCTTTGTTTGGCCAGTCTACATACTGACTGCAAGACAGTCTCTGGCCTCTACTCAGAAAATTGTGATACCAAGTCATGATACCTAAAGTGTCTTGAGGTGTCAGGGGCAAGTGACGCTAGTGGAGCAATCCATTCGGGACATTTATTCTCAAGCATGGTTGTACACAATCATCTGGAGAGTCTTAAAAATACACCTGTGCCACTGAGCACAACAAGCTTGACTTCAATGTCCCACTGGTCTGGGCTGCAGCCTATGCACCAGGACTCAAGCTAACAGGCGAGTGTAACAGGGGGTAGGAAACACTAGGAAAGCCAATTATCTTGCCAGCCTATGAGTCAGGTGGTGGTACTACCTCAGAGGCCAGGGCATGAGTGTGCTGGAAGATCACTAAGTCCCTTTAAGTTACCTGTTTTCTAAGGAGAGAGAGAAAGGGTGTGGATTTGGATAGATAGGGGGGATCAGATAGGAACTGGAGGAAGGGAACCTTGATCATAATATATTGTATAAAAAAAATCTATTTTCAATAAAAATTAAAATTATGGGAAAAAAACTGAACAACAACAACAAAAAAAGTGGAGGTGGAGCCACGGCTCTGGGATAGTCCCTGCCAATTATGTGTACCTCCAGCATGGCAAAATAAAAATATTTAAAGCTTGTCTTCCTCTGTTCAACAATTACACTACCTCTTCGGCTCAAATCTAGGGTGAGAATGAAGGCAAACCCAGGAATAAACTAGAATAAAGATTTAACATAGATTGCTTTATCTTTAAAAAATAAAATAAGGGGTTGGGATTTAGCTCAGTGGTAGAGAGCTTGCCTAGCAAGCGCAAGGCCCTAGGTTCGGTCCTCAGCTCTGAAAAATAAATAAATAAAATATAACTCAGAGGTTAAGAGCACTGACTGCTCTAACAGGGGTCCTGAGTTCAATTCCCAGCAACCACATGGTGGCTCACAACCATCTGTAATGAGATCTGGTGCCCTCTTTGGTATACATAATAAATAAATAAATCTTATAAAATAAAAATAAAAAACTGCACACATGTGGAGGTCAAGTGTTGTCCTAGCCTTCCAGCTTATTTGAGACAGGATCTCATCACTACTGTACCCCAGGCTACTTCCTTCGGGAGCTTCTAGGGACTCTCCTGTCTCTACCTCCTAGCTCACTGTTGGATATATAGACATGTACTACCCTGCCAACTTTACATGGTTCTGGGGCTCCAAACTCAGGTCGTCAGGCTCGCACTTTACCTAGTGAGCCATCTCTTCAGCCCTGTACTTGGATCTCCAACCATGACTTCATCGAAGATCGCCGGGATGGCACAGGCAGCATGTGGGTTTACTAGCATCCCACACATCAGCCACTAAGAACAACTTTGTAAGGGACAAAGCTTGATGGTCCCCATAGCCCCCATCATTTCTTTGCTGAGGATGCTGGGCTGGAAATCTCCACACAGGTCCTGGGGTGCCCCAGCTCAGCCATCCCGGATTCTGAGGTCACAGGATCTGGTGTGAGTGCCCGGCCTACCTTGCGGTAGACAGCGCCCACCACAGCCGTCTTGATGCGCATGCCACTGATGAAGCAGATGTGAAAGTACTGGTGTAGAACCAATGTCTGCAGACAGGCAGTGACAAACAGCAATGCCGTGTAGAAGTAGCCCTGCCAGTCGGGGGCCTCCCTGTCATTCACAAAGTTGATAATCAATCTGTTGGGGGGAAGGAGAATGTAAGTGTGATACATACATCAAGAGGAAGTACTTCCAAGTCTCCATAATAATTTCCACCTTACCCACAGGAAGTCAGACAACACTTTACCTCACAGGGTGATATGACTGCCAGGTGCCAGCCTCTTACAACAGGGACCTCTACCTTAGGATCACCACACTGACAGATCTGTCTCCCCACTAGCAAGATCAAATAGAGCACACTGGGACCAAGGTGATGGAGAGAAACATGACAGAGGCCCCCTTGCTGTCTTCTTGGTTTCCAATTTGCAGAAGCTCAAGAAGTCTGCCTATACATCCTTGCTCTAGACAACCCCACATTCTCCTAACTTTGGATTCAGGAGGCTTCTATGACTTGCAAGTGGCTACAACTCAGATGCTAATTAAATGAAGCTGGGGAAGGTGAAGGTAGTGAGTAATAAGCCTACTCCTGCACATGGCCGAACCACCCAGGAAGTCAAGCAGAGCCAGGCAGTCAGGCAAGAGTTCTTACTTCAAGATCTCAGGGCCGGCAAACATCATCAGATCATGAAGGGCCTTGAACAGGAAGCTCATGAGGAAGTAGGGCCCAAAGGTCTTGTATAACACCTTGAACAGAGAGGGGTTCTGGTCCTTCTGGGGGGACTTGACAATCAGCGCCTCGACCTCCTCATTCACATCCAACTGGGAACTTCCCTTGGCCTTGCTGGGGTCTTTGGGAGATGTATACACAATCCGCACAGGCTGCCTATAACACGAGGATGGTAAATTATTGGGTCCGCCAGAGAGGAAACCCACAGTCAAGCGTGTTAGGAGCAGAATCCAAGACAAGTCACCATAGAGAGGCAGCTTAATGTAGTAGGTATAACCCTGGGACTCAGGTTACCTGGGTCCTGCCTGGGCCATCTGCTGGCTGCAACTGCTGGTACACTTAAGTTCATTTCCTCTTTTACAAAACAGAGCTCATCATAAGCCAGGTTGTGGCAGTGTATGATTGTAATCCCCATGCTGGGGAAGCTGAGACAGAGGAGGCTTTAAGGCAAAAAAAAAAAAAAAAAAAAAAAGAAAGAAAGAAAGAAAGAAAGAAAGAAAGAAAGAAAGAAAGAAAGAAAAGAGCAGCATAGTGAGGTGCTGTCTAAATAAATTAAAAGTCCTGCCTACCTCTACCTCATGGGGTGGTTGTACAAACTGAGTGAGTGGACATAACTGTATGGCAGCCCCAAGCTCATGTACAGACACACAATTCCTATCAGAAGCTCAACTGGCTGCTTCACAGGAAGTGATGGATCAGTTCTAAAATCTGTAATGGGAACTCAAGATCCAGATAAGCTAAAACCATCCCGAAAGAGAAGAATGAAGCCAAACCTCATACTGTACAATTTCAAATTTTACTGTGAAGTCACTAACAGATGTCAAGAAAGGCACAAGGAAGCTACACAGGGACCAGTGTAGTAGAAGTAAAGGCCCAAAATTAAAGATCCACAAGCAGGCTGGGCAGTGGTGGCACACGCCTTTAATCCCAACACTCAGGAGGCAGAGGCAGGCAGGTCTCTGTGAGTGCAAGGCCAACATGGTCTACAGAGTGAGTTCCAGGACAGCCAAGGCTACACAGAGAAACCCTGTCTGGAAAAACCCAGGAGAAAAAAAAAAAAAAATCCAGAAGCAGGTGATTTCTGTCAAGCCCATTCATAAGGGACAAAAGAGTCTTTTCAAAAATTGGTGATGGGCCAAGCAAGGTGGCTCATGCCTGCAATCTTAGCACTTAGGAATAGAGTAGAAAGACAGCCTAGGCTACACAGAAAGGACCTCTTTTCAAACAAAGCAAAACAAAAGAATAGTAGTAGGAAACTAGATAGCCACATGCAGAGAATAAGCTAGACCATGACCTCACATTGTATACAAAAATTAAAGACTTTTTTTTTTATTTACATGTATGTTGTATGTGCATTTGCCTACATGAGTTTATGTGCACCATGTGAGTTCAGGTACCTGTGCAAGCCAGAAATGGGTGTTGGATCCCAAGGAACTAGGTGATTGTGAGCCACCTGATGTGAGTGCTGGGAACCAAATCTTGGTCCTCTGTAATGACAGTATGAGCCATTTCTCCAGCCCCACAGAAATGCACTGAGAATGGACTCAACTTCCACACACAGAAGCTAAGAACTATAAATCTTGCAAGCGTGGTTTGCACATAGTCCCAGCACTTGGCAGATGGATACAAGAACAATCTTCAAGTTCAAGGTCATCCTCAGCTACATAGGAAAGAAAATATCAGCCTAGATATGGTCATGTGCCAAAACAGCTACATAAGCTTTCAAGCAGCTTTGTTTCATGGGTCTAAGTCCTCATCAGGTGGTCACAGTGACTCAGCCCAGTGACCATCCTGTGCAGTGCTGTAGTTCTGCCCTGTCCTACACAGGCCAGACCTGAATGAAGACAAACACCCCAGGAGGCATCCACAACAAGTGAAATGCCAATCTAAAGTCACCTAAGTCTAGAATCTTCCCTCCATTCTGCAGACAAAAGTCTATACAAACTATATTCTTACACATTTAAATATTCAGTATCCCCTCTTATCCATGGATATTATTGGCTATGCTTTCTTATAAACACATAAAAGTTTAACCTATGAGTCAACCAAAAATTTTTAAAAAAGAAACATTTACAATAAAAATGATACAATATGAGAGTGTTTTGTTACTCTTGAAACACTTTCTTATGCTGTCCTCATCCTTCTTGAGATATTAAGAGAGGACAGATGAAGTAAGGCAAATGACAGGCACTGTGATGTAGCTTTAGGCTGCTACCTAAAGATTACTTGACCATAAGCACCACCAATCTGATAACCAAGATGGAGGCTGAGTAATGGACTAGCAGGTGGGTAGTGTGTACAATGTAGACAGAGTAGCAAAAAAAGGCAGTTCATACCCTGGATGACAGAGTATGATGGAACAAGGATAGTGCATAATTGAAACCTTCGGAATGGAATTTTAGATTTAACATTTTCATATCATGTTTGATCACAGGTAACTAGGTATGGGAAGATCATGCCTCAGTCTTTTAAACCATCACCTGTTAGAGCAATTAATAGCTACTTCATTTTGTTTCACACTACCTATTTTTAGATAAGCTGTCCTTTACAAATTTCTCCCTGGTGAAGTTACTGTTCCCTTTTGCCTGATGCCGTGACTTCTAAACCAGCAGCAACAACAAAAACCTTATGATGGCTGACACATGAGCTGTTACAGTCAACTATTATAGGAGAAAGTGGTGAAAAAGAACAATCTCTGGTCTCCAAACCTCCTAAAAAAATGCTTTTCATTTGTCAGAACATGGAATACCAATGGTTGTGGTGATATTGTGTTCCCTGAAATATTGTGCACATTAATAAACTTATCTGGGGTCAGAGAACAGGACAGCCACAATATTAAACATAGAGTGGTGACACATGCCTTTAATCCCAGCACTCGGGAGGCAGAGCCAGGCAGATCTCTGTGAGTTCAAGGTCACACTGGAAAATAGCCAGGCATGGTGACTCACACCTTCAATCCCTTAAAGTGAGCCTTTAATCCCAGGGAGTGATGGCAGAAAGTACAAAGATATATAATTCGTGAAGACAGAAACTAGAAGCATTTGGCTGGTTAAGCTTTTAGGCTTTTGAGCAACAGTTCAGCTGAGACCCATTCGGATAAGGACACAGAGGCTTCCAATCTAAGGAAACAGGATCAGCTGAGGAATTAGCAAGGTGAGATAGCTGTAGCTTATTCTGTCTCTCTGATCTTCCAGCATTCACCCCAATACCTGTCTCGGGTTTGATTTTATTAATAAGTACCTTTAAGATTCCTGCTACAAATGGTTTTTAAATAAGATCAAAGTACAGGGCTAAGGACTTGCTCATCTGTTCTAAAATTAAAAAAAAAAAAAAAAAATTTAGCTTGCCTGAAAATAAGGTATTCACCTAAAAATTACAAACTGACTCAGGAGACAATGTCATTGGTAATCTGGGGAATGTTCCAATTGAGAAGGTAAATATCCCATAAATGACATCAAGCCTAGATGTGGAAGTCAATCCGTCTCTATAAGAGCTCTCTGAGCCATGAATTCCCCAAGACAGAGTTTGAAGGCTGACAGCTCTTCCATCTTCTCAAGATATCCTGAATAAACCTGAAGTCCTATGAGTTGTCCAGCATGGGTGCAGGGGAAACAAACTAGAATCCTTTGGAAGAGCTTCAGGTACTTTTGCTGAGCCATCTCTCCAGCCCTGATTTTCTTTTAGTTAGATACACTGGAACATTGCTGGCACATCCTCCATGTTGTTCAAGTACTTTTAGGCACCAAACACTGTGGGGAAGACTATCTGTCTACTTTTTCACTTAGCATAACAACTTTGTGCTTCTTTCCTCTGCTTACATTCTAATGGGTGGTTGGGGTTGATTCTGTTTTGGGCTATCACTCACAAGGCAGCTACAAGTATGCACAAGCCTTTTAGAACCTAAGCTTCCCGTCCTAAGCTTCCCGTTCTGTTGGGCATCTACCTAGGAACAGAATGACAACAGGTAAGTGACTACATTTAATTCAAAAACAAAACAAAACACCATCAAACTCTTTTCCACAGCCACTGAACCACTTGATATTCACACCAACAGGAAACATGATCCAAAGCAGCCTCACTATATATAAGAGGAGCATAGGGTGAGGAGGACACAAAATATTATCACATACAAAGGAAGCACTGGGCCAGAAACAAAGGAGGAGTAGGAGGCAGGGCAGACCAAATTTCTATAGGAGCCCCTCAGGGCCAAGAAACCAAGGCAGGCTTCCCATCCACACCTCTCCTCTCACCACTTCCCTGGACAAGCAGAACACCCTGCAGCCCAGAATCTATCTCAGCTTACATCTTTTCTCTGGATAAGTGGCCCTGCCAAGTTCCAGCCCAACAAGATTTGCTCTCTACTCCTTCCTACCCCTCCCTATCCACAGGTGTAAAATGTGCTCACACTTCGCCAGACGGTGGTGGAGCACACCTTTAATCCCAGCACTTGGTAAGCAGAGCCTGGCGGATCTCTGTGAGTTCGAGGCCAGTCTGGTCTCCAAAGCGAGTTCCAGGAAAGGCGCAAAGCTACACAGAGAAACCCTGTCTCAAAAAAAATAAAAACAAACAGACAAAAAAAAAAAAAAAAAGTGCTCACACTTCTAGGAAAAAGAGCAAGTGATTCCTCACCAAGATGAACATCCCTAAAGGTCAGGGTCTTCATGGAGTCAGTCTTTGGGTGACAGCTTTCAAGCCTAGTGGGCCAGTTCCTGCCACACCCTCTCCAGCAAAACAGAAATGCCCAGGCCAAATCTGCCTCAGATGAGTAAACACAACTTTTCTAGAAAAGTTGCCCAGGGTTGATTGAGCACTAAGGCCATCAGATGACATTTATCTCATGAGCAGAACAGAAAACCTTGAGAAGAATGGAGGCTCAGTGCCAATGAGTTGGCTCAGTGGCACCTGCTGTCCACCCTGACAGCCTGAGTTCAATCCCCAGCACCCACATAGTAGGGTGTGAGAACCAACTCCCATAAGTTATCCTCTGACCTCCATACATGCATGCTATGGCAAATGCACACCCACACAAGTACACATAAATAAACATAAATATAATAATAATAATAAAGCCATTCAATCCAGCAAGAACATTCAAGACACCAGAAAGATGTTTAGAGAGGGAGAGGTTAAAGACAGACTGAGTAAGGAGGGCAAAGCCCAAGCCCCAGCACACACAGCTGAGGGTTGTGACCAGCAGAATCAACTTCCAGATTGGCAAATGGCCTCCTCTCTCCTTTTGGAGAGCTAATCAATCAGTGATGTCAAGATATAATTTACAGACAATATAGGAGGGAGCTGCTGGGAGCTGCCTTTGATGTTACACACTTCCATTCCACCCCATCTGATAGATGAGAAACTTCAACCTAGAGAGTTGATGCAGTTTCCCCAGAAACAAGAAACTTAAGAGATTCAGGCCACAGTGGCTAAGGGAGGTAACAAGTCAGTCTAGGCCACATCTGTCTCATCTGGGAAAACACAGAAACATGACACTCACCTCCTTGACTTAGCACATTCCTTCTTCCAGTTATTTACCAGCACAGGTACGACTTCTTCTGATGTGTCCTCCTTATTTAGTGACCAGAGGTCACTGCTCTCCAGGGGCTGGCGGTAGCCCTGCACCATCATCCTGGGAGCAAGGCACAAAGGGGGACACAGTGAGCATTGAAAGAAGAGTGTGGTGGGGCTCCCCTCAAACACCTGCTGTCACTGTCCAGGCATGACTGGAAAAATATGAGGATGAGTGGATATGAAGGCATATTACCTAATTATGGCTAACTCTACTAGGTCTTTTAGGGAAATGAGCCCATCTTGACAGACAGGTGAACCACGTGTTTATAAAGAAATAGCTGGGTATTTCTAATTATTGTTCTGCTTTGTAAATTTTATTTTTAATTATTTTATTTTCAAACAGGGCCTCATGTAGCCCAGACTGGCCCCAAGTACTCTATGTAGCCAAGGATAACCTTGAATCTGGTTTTCTTGCTTCCTATGAAAATATCATCAAATTCTAGGTGTTTTCTTTTCGTTGATCATGTACATTGTTCTTATGTATTTCCTATGATGTGCATATATGACTTTACTATAAGCTAGGGGACAACAACAATAACAGCAGTCACTGCTCTGCATCTGTGGCTCTGGAAAAGTTTTGTCTCAAGTTATTCCTTAAGCAGTAGAGCACAACAGCTATTTACACTGCATTAGGGGTCATGCAGCATCTAGAGATGATTCAGAATACAAGGCAGATGTAGTTAAATGCAAATGTTACTCTGCTTTATATGGAGGGCTGAACATCAATCAGAAAGTGTAGTATCTGTATACTTTTTTGGAACCAAGCCTGCTAGGATACCACATTAAATAGTTACAAAACCCTTCAACCCAAAGACAAGCCTATACCAGAGATTAAAGGGGCTCACAGCCCATGTATTTATCATATAAAATTGGAGGCTATTTTGTGACCTCAAGATATAACTTGCAGACAGTACAGAAGGGAATTACAGGCAGCTGAGCTGCACAGAAGCATTCGTGTGCCCACTGCATTCATGCCCCACTACCTACCCCATCTGGAAGCCCAGCCTTACCCTGTAATCCACCAGAAAGTGATCCTGGAAAGGAAAGAGGCGCTGGATTCTGGGCACGGATTCTAGGAGATAGAAGGCACAGGGGAGATAGGATAAGGGAAACCCAAACTTAACTTTTCACATTTTGGAGAGCTAGGTGGAGCTGACCACCTTCCTTCAAAGGCCCATGGCCCATGCCTTCACACTTCTGCACCCCACATGGGCTACTCTCTTGAGCCACAGGAAAAGACCAGAGCTCATCCCTCCAGTTTCACCCAACCATTTGTTCCTGTATACCTACTATGTGTAAACATTATACAAACCTATCTCCACTTACATTTCCATAGCAACCCCATGACCTTTTGTTAACATCAGCCCCACTTCATTCATCCATTCATCAAGTATTTATGAGCACCTACTATGTACTGGGCACTCTATAAAGTACAATGGCCCTTTCCTTCCTACACTGCCACCTCAACCTTGTGAGGTGGTGTTATTATCATTGTTCCCACTTTACACACCCATTTATTGAGTAAAATTTGTATTAAGCATCTACTTTGCACCAGGCACTCTCTACAAAGAGGTGTACACTTTGGTGTTGCATTGCTGTCAAGCAAGTCCAGGACCTTGCACATGCTAGGCAAGTGTTCTCTGAGCTACACTCTCAGCACAGATTTTACTGTTTTATGGCCCTGTGGACTGTCTAAACACTGTCCTATTATTATCTCACTTCCTTCTCCCACCCAGATGATACTTCCTGAACATTTACCATGTGCCAAGAAACATACAGAAATATAAACAAAGAGACAACCCAAGTACACCTGGAGGTACACTGTTATCCTGCTCTACAAGCTGTCCACACACTCATCCAAGAATACCCTCCAAGGCAGGGTTAAGTGTTACCCCCATTTTGCAGTTAAATGAGAATAGAGGCAAAATAGCCTGTCTGAGCTACTATATCTAAAAAAAAAAAAAAAATGGCAGGGTATGTGAGTCAAATAGTGAGGCTCTAGAGACAGAAAGACAATCATCAAATGACTACACAAATACAAAAAAAAAAGGTAAAACTTAATTGCAATCATTGTCTAAAATGTAGGTAGATATGACCATTGAGCTCACATACGGCAACAAAGACTGGTTCATGAGGCTCAGAGAAGGCCTCTCTGGGGAAGGCCAGAATTTGAAGAGGGAATAGAAGGCAACTATGTCAAGAGAAAAAGCAAGGCATTCCTGACAGAAAGCAATGTGTGCAGAGACCCAAGAGTGTGGAGAAGTACAGCATACCCAGGGACCCAGAAGGGATTTAAGCCTACAGCAGAAGGCTAGGCATAGCTCAGCAGCAAAACACTTGTCTAGAGTGTGGGATCAACAGCAGGCAAGAGAAGTGAAAGCAGTCTATGATGGAGGCTGTATGGTCTACAGGAGGTCAGGCTAGGAATGTTGAGTTTTTACAGGCATCTCATACAGGAGCTGTAGAGATTTTGAGCCAGCTATCAGAGAATCTCTTTCTCAGAGGCAGAAGGCCAGCTCAACAGCAGGTGGAGATACCAGCACAGAGCTCAAGAAGTCCAGCATTTAACATGTTCACATCAAGATCTCAATCCAAAACAGCCTCTGTGAAGGGACAGCAAGGGTTCTCTACAACCAAGAATGCTGCTTGCAGCCTCAGAGTTTTATAGAGAGAGTAGAGGAGACAGCCCAGTCTAATGATGAGTTTCCCATCCAGTCTGTTGACCCTAGTTCCACTCCCACAATTCCAGAAGAAGCTGATTTAGGGTAAAATCAGGGTATCAACATTTGTTTCTGTTTAAAACTTCCAAATTATTCTTGGCAAAGTCACTAGGCAGGAAACACACAAAGTAAGGCCAGAACATGGTTAAACTCCATAGCCACTAGTCCAAAGGTGAACATGAATGTTCAAAGCCCTAAAAGCAGCCAGAAGGGGTCCTACCTGGCCAAAAGGGTGAGTTAGAAAAATGGTGTTCTTTAGCCAGGCAGTGGTGGCACACACCTTTAATCCCAGCACTTGGGAGGCAGGGGCAGGAGGATCTACAGAGTGAATTCCAGGACAGCCAGGGCTACACAGAGGAATGTTGTCTCAGAAAACCAAACAGAAAAAGACTACAGAGCAAGATCCAGAACAGGCACCAAAACTACACAGAGAAACTCTTTCTCAAAAAAAAAAAAAGAAGAAAAGAAAAACAGTGTTTCAAAATACACCAAATTATGTGCCATACACAGATTTATATGGATACTGAAAAGACGCTTAGTGACCCAAGCCATTGCTCTGTTACACAGAATAAATGGGAAGAAACAAGAATTTCCTTTCCCTTTTCTTCTATGATTTTGTTGAATATGTTTTCTGTGCCTTTGAGTTGGTATTCTTCTCCTTCTTCTATCCCTATTATTCTTAGGTTTGGTCTTTTCATTGTGTCCCAAATTTCTTGGATGTTTTATGTTACGACTTTTTTGTCTTTAGTGTTTTCTTTGACTGATACATCTATTTTCTCTATTGTGTCTTCATTGTCAGAGATTCTCTGTTCCATCTCTTGCATTCAGTTGGTTATGCTTACTTCTGTAGTTCCAGTTTGTTTAGTCAGGATTTCTATTTCTAGCATTCCCTCAGTTTGTGTCTTCTTTATTGTCTCAATTTCACTTTTCAGATCTTGGATTGTTTCCTTCATCTGTTTAATTACTTTTTCTTGGCTTTCTTTGATTTCTTCCAATTTTTTTGTTTGTTTTTTTCTTCCATTTCTTTAAGGGAATTTTTTATTTCCTCTTTAAGGGCCTCTATCATCTTCTTAAAGTCATTTTTAGGGTTGACTTCTTCTGTTTCCTCTGCCTTGGTATGTTCTGATCTTGTAGGTGTAGAATCACTAGGTTCTGGTGTTGTCATATAGGTCTTTATGTTGTTGCCTGTATTTTTGCACTGGCGTCTACTCATCTCTTCCTCTGTTCAGTACAGGCAGTGTCTGTGTCTGAAGGTGCCTCTCTTGTTCTAATTGTTAGTCTTGGTTCACTAGGAGTTCTTTGTTAAATTGGTGCTGTTGGGCTCTGTTTCTTCAGGATCAGCTTAGTCAAATCAGTGTTAGTGGGTTCTGTCTCTGGAAGCAGTTGTTCCCAGTTAGTGTAGGGTATGCTTATGGTTTCAGCGGTTGTTAGGTTCGTAGGGGTTAGTTTTTTTTGTTTGTTTGTTTTGTTTGTTTTTTTTTTGGGGGGGTGTTGGTGGGGGAGCAGGGAAAGGTAGCTGTCTGATCGCTGGGACTCTAAAGGGTAGGGCCTAGGAGCTGGAGACCTGATCTGCCAGTCTGTAGATGGGAGCTTACCTGTTCTCAGTCGGTGAAGTATATACTTATGATTCTGGTGATCTGGTTCAGTGGCTGGGCGGTGCCTTCTTTTGTGTTCTCAGGTCATGTTTTGCTCATTCGTCAACTCCTCAACTGAACTTGTTTCTTCAGACTGCAGACTGTAGGTTTCTGAATCCTCTCCTGGATGGATTTCAGCTGAGTAGGGTAGTCTCAGCAACACCTCCAAGTTGTTAGGTTTCGAAGGATTGGCAGCTGGGCCCTGGGTTGGCCTCAGAGTGTTCAGATCCGTTCTGGTCTCGTCCCAAGGAGATGGCTCCTTCCCCAGGTGCTGGGATTAAAGATGTCCCTGTTCCTAGCTCTTGATTAGGAGCTTGTTTTCACTAACTCCTCAGCAGGTAGTAGCTCTGTTTCTGGTCTTTATTACAACTGTGTCTTGGCCACTGCCCACCACTCCACCTGCCTGCCTCCTCCTTTCCCTTTTCTAAACAAACCCCACACCAGGGCAGTCAAAGAGAAGAGAGAAATTGCAGCTAATAAATGAAGAAATAAACCCATCTAATGACATGATGATTTATTTTGCAATCACAATGGCTTGCTTCAATATTTAATGATGTTAAAGGAATTGTCGGGGTTGGGGATTTAGCTCAGTGGTAGCGCACTTGCCTAGCAAGCGCAAGGCCCTGGATTCGGTCCTCAGCTCTGGCAAAAAAAAAAAGAGAATTGTCATGAGTGATATTGAGCCAGATAATGGCCATGTTTTTTTTTTTTTTTTTTTTAAGTCCTTATCTCTTAAATATTATTACTGGGTATAGATGAAATGGTATTGTGTTGGTTGGAAAGAAAATGGCCCCCAAAGGGAGTGACAGGAGTGGGAGGTATGGTTGTTGGAGGAAGCGTATCACTGGGGGAGGGGGGGGCCTCTAAGGTCTCCTATGCTCAAGATACTGCCCAACATCTCAGACCATTTCCTGTTGTCTGTCAGTCAAGATGTAGGACTCTCAGCTACTTCTCCAGCACCATGTCTGCCTGCATGCCGCCATGTCCCACCATGATTATGATAATGGACTAGACCTCTGTAAATGTAAGCCACCCCACTTAAATGTTTTCCTTTATAAGACTTGCCATGGTCATGGTGTCTCTTCACAGAAATAGAAAAATCCTAGCTAAGACAAGTACTCTACTCTTTTTGCAACTTTCTGTGAGCAGAACTATCTTAAAATGAAAAGTTACAACACAGGTATGGCTTTTCACACTGCAATGCCAGGAAACTAAGGCAAGAAAACTACCACAAGTACAAGGCCAGCAGCCTAAGCTACACATCAAGTTTTTGCTTTAAATTATTTTAAAAAATAAACAAAAAACAGGAGGGTGCCTGCCTAGCATGTAGGAAGCCCTGGGTCACATTAATAAAACTAGGCATGGTGGTGAATGCCTGTAATCCCAGTACTCTGGAAACAAGAGGCAGGGGGTCAGAAATTCAGTTATCCTTAGCAGCTACAAAGTGAGTTCCAGGGCAGTATAGACAGACAACCCTGTCTCAACAACAAGACAGAAAGAAAATCCACCCCCCTAAGCAATTCACATGAAAGTGTTTGCCCAGATGTCTTGGGGATAAAATCCACTGCACCACAACCAAGTTTACATAAATGTAAAGATACCACCATCCAGACCAAGAGAAGCCTTGAGACATGGCAGGCTCCCTGCCCCACTGCTCACCAGACTCACCCAAGAGGTATCTGCCCAGAGCAGGTGTTCAGTCCCCACCCTAGCCCAACCTAATCAGGAGTGGTAGGTGAGGCCCTGGCGTAGGCAAAACAAATCCCTTACAAGCTAAGGCAGCTGCTGTCAATCTGGGTTCAGATCATTGTCCCATGGGGTTCTAGGTGTGTAACTTCAGTGGCACATCTCTTCTCAGCACTCAAATCTGCAAAGTCAGAGTCCAACCACAAAGTTCAGCCAACCACAAAGGAACCCCCAATGCTAGAAGAACTACATGAGGCCCACAGGGCTATGTGTAAGATGGATTTCTCTAGCTAAGGCAGCAACAACACTCCTGAAGGAAGTAGAGATGTTTTTCTTGTTGGCTTAAAAAAAAATAATAATTCACTGTGTCCAGAAGAGTACCCTGCCTGAGAGAGTACAGCCAGGCTCAAGCATGGGGCAATCAGTCACCTGCTCTTCGTTGCAAGCCCACAGCCCATGCAGGGCAAAAGACCAAGGTAGTTGATGGGGAGAGGGAAGCTCACAGTAGGAAATGACTCCTTTATCTCTTGGGTGAATATTTATGGAGGAGGGACCTACTTGCTGAAGACAGGGCTGGGAGGGAGACAGCAAGGTCCCTGACCTCATGAAGCTTCCTCCTTGGGGGCACGTAGGCAGTGAAAAAAACAACATGAAAGTAGCAAGCTGGGTGTGGCCTGTCATCCCAACACTCAGGAGGTGAAGGCAAAGGGATCATCGGTTCAGGGTCATCCTTAGTACATAATTGGTTGGAGGCCAGACCTTACCTCAAAAAAACAGGGCTTTAGAGTTGGGTAAGAGCATTTGTTGAGAATGAAGACCCAGAAGATCCAGGTTCAGTTCCCAGCACCTGGTAGATAGCTAGCTGGCAATAAGATTGAGCAATAACCAAACAGTCTGTAATTAATATTAAGCCTCTAAATGATTATTTTATAAAAATGGCTGCTGCCTGGGCAGGACCAGGCAGGACTGAGAAACTTCAGTCAACCGTCTTCAATCCTCAGAACCCATATAAGGGTAAAAGAGAACCAATGCATTCCTGTGAACTCCAAATACTCCCCATGGCATGTGTGTCTAAAGTGCATAATAATAAAAGTCTGCAAGGAGGATGACGATAAACAAGGAATAGTATGTGAAGCAGTGGGTGGCCTGAGTCCCAGTGCTTAAGAAAGATGACTGAGTATTGGCTTCATTTATGAGCTGTGGGATATCAGGTAACTTCCTTGAAGGTGACTAAATGAGATAAAACAAGATAGCTATTTAGAACAGGGCCCAGGGCAGACAGAATGAACTATGCTACCCCAAGCACTGGGACAGATGCTTTATCCACCAGAAGTGGTAAACTATGACCTGCAGGCTGGTTGTTTGTAAAGAACACAGCCTGAGGCTGCTGTGGCACTTTAAAAACCAGAGAATGAGAAGAAACCACATAGTAGTTCATAGCAAGCCCTTTGTATTAAAAATAAACAGATAAACAGATAGATAAACGAATAAGTGAATGAATGAGTGAATGAATAAATAAAAGACAGCTTATCATACTGTTCCTCAAACCTCATGCCTTAAGACATGGTAATTAGGAAGGTGTACATCCAGGCCTCCAATGATTGTCTATCATTGAAGTTCCCACCTCTGTTAAAGATTCTACATGCCTCTCTGAGACTGGAAAAGCTGCAATGGTACAGATCTAGATGCAAATTGTCTTGAGCTATCTTTAGCCCCCTTAGTAGCCATTCATTGTCTATCTCTGTGTTCACACAGCAGCCTTCTGACCAACAAAAAAACTTTTAGGATATACTAACAAATTAGCACCTTCCACCAACCCTAAAACTTAAGAATGTCATCAGATGGGGTATCACTGGTGATTTGAAAAGCACCTTGATTTATGACTCTCTTGTTCTAAAACTAACCATGTTGGTATTTGGAGCAACCATGTTCCTGGGTCATGGTCACTCATATTTGGCTACAAAATAAACCATCTCTTACTCTTGCTGAGGTAAGAGCTGGGTTTTTGCTCTCCAGTCTTCCTTCAGCCTGGGCTTCAATAAAGAGGGGAGAGGGCTCTTGGGGCTGACATAAGCCGAGGTCCAGCTCAATAAAATCCTCAAGTTTGCCAGGCAGTGGTGGTGCACATCTTTAATCCCAGCACTTGGGAGGCAGAGCCAGGCGGATCTCTGAGAGTTTGAAGCCAGCCTGGTCTACAGAGCGAGATCCAGGACAGACACCAAAACTACACAGAGAAACCATGTCTTGAAGACAAAAACAAACAAACAAAAAAGATCCTCATGTCTGGAGACAAAGCCTCACTCCAGCTACTCAAATCAAGTCCCTAGACACTAGGAAGAACCCACCAGCAAACACAATAAAGTTATGTCATTGGCAGGATATTTCTGTTTCTCTCACAACCTCCCAGGAGTTTCATCTACTCCCAGGCCTCCTCCCTCCTCTAGATCCAATCAGGGACACTCAGATTATCTGAGTTAAAGCCACTGGACTTCCTACAAGGGCACAGAAGGAAGTCTATCAATGTGGGAGCTGGTTTCTGGAAGCTTCCATCTAACATGGGAGGACTTCTTTGATAACAAAAATAACTGGAGTTATGTCCTAATTCAGTTTTCTTCCCAGGGTGCTCAGACTAAAGGACTGAGGTGAGGTGAGCAGCAGCAGCAAATTCCTTAGAAATAAAAAGTTCTAGCCATGCCTCGTCCTATGCTATCAAGAAGGGGGTAGGGACAGTAATTTATATTCTGACAAACTCCAGGTATAGATTTGTTCCCTGCAGAAGGTCCCCTGAACTTCTGCACTCTGACCCTGTGTTTTTATAAACCAGGAGACTGAACATGCAGTCTATTGGGTTTGTTGTATAGGCTAAATGAACTGTGCAATGCTACTCCTATGACTGACTAAAACAATTCCAGGGTCCAATAATGAGACAGTTCCAGGTGTCGTATCAACACACAAACCTGGAAACTCAGGGGTGGAGAGGGTTCAGTACTTGCTATTCTTGCAGAGGACCCAAGTTCAGTGCACCCACATTAAGTAGCTCATAACTGTCCATAACTCAAGTCTCAAGGGATCTAATGCCCTCTGCTAGCCTCTGAGGATGCCACACGTCTATGGAGCTTATACAGAAAAGCAGTCACACAATGTACACATAAACAAAAAAAAAAGAACCTGGACATTGCATCAAAGGAGACCTTCTGTAACATGAGATACCCTAGAGGTAGGGTCTCTATCACTTCCTCTCATACCTGGGCAGATCTGTGTGATAACCAAACTAAACATGACAGGACAACATTATGGGACCCCAGGACTAGGTGTTAAATAAACTGGATTCCATGTAGAATACACAGAGACCAGCTCCATGCAGTGAGGAAGCCCAGGCCACACGCAGGTGTCATTCCAGCAATGGCCAGCCTCCAATCACATTGAAAAAGCCAGAGTTAATTGAAGGTCCAGCCACCATCTGACTATGTCTAAAGAAGAAAATGACTGGGCCCTGGCTGGGCCCAGTCAACCCAGGACCCTGAAACATCATGTGCTGCTGCAGTTTCATGAGACAAAATCCAGTACCGCTTTATCTGCATCCCCCTTAGGTACCAAAATGCAACCTTCCCACTACCCCCATATTACATTAAATCATCTCTTCATTACTCATAGTACTGAATACAATGTAATTGCTATGTAAGTATACATACACCGTAAGTACAAAAGACATTGAGATTCTGATCTTGGCATAGACTAGCCCTAGATATGCCACGTTGGCATACAGTGTAGAACTGAAATTAAGCAGCATCAAGTACAGAAGCTCCTTTCTCTTCCTCAAGCTGCCTAAAAGCAGGACACACACTTCCCCCTCTCCACTTGCAGAAAGTGAAAAAAAAAAAAAAATAGTATTAATGGTGGCACCAAGACAGACCACAAAACCCACATTAAAACAATCCTCACCCCCCATTGCAAACCCACACATCAACCCCTCATACCTGCCATTTCTACAACCCCTTTGTCCTGCTGCTTCTCCACAAATATATCTCCCTTTGTTAAGAAGGCATGTAAGTTTTCAGGCTCTCAGGGGTTCTTACTGTCTGTCTGTGAGTCCTAACCCTTGTGTATATATAATCAACATTTTCTCCTGGTAACCTTGTATCAGTTTGGTCTGCCAGTTCCAGGCACCACTGCTTTAACCGTGACTGTTATGCATACTGCCTTGCTTCTAGCATCAGGTCTATCATACACCAGAGGTGTTGCAAATGTCCACTGAAGGCACAAGAGGACACAGGTGGACTTAGAGCCCAGGGTCAACCCAACTCCAAGAGGAGGCTGGCTCCTCTTCTACGTAAGTTAGATCTGCATTAGAGACTACTAGCACAACTTCTCTGAGCTCCCATTTTCTTGTAGTCTGTTGATGCTGGGGATGTGGCTCAACTTGGAAACACTTGCATCCCCAGCACAGAAAAAAAGCAAGCAAGCAAACAAACAAAAAAATCTCCCATTCAAGTCTGAGAGCTTTGAACAAGTCCCACTCCAGCTTTTCTGCACACTCATACACGTCTAAACAACCTGGAGATGCTGTCAAAGTTGTGTCAGGTTTGGCCCCAGGAGGGGTCCAGGATTCTGTGTGTCTAACATAGTCCCAGTTGAAATCTTTGCCAGCCAGCCACAGTACCTGTGGTACGAATGAAATTAAAAGCTCCTGGTGCTGCTCAACCGTACACTTAAAGCAGTTAAGGTCAATCTTAGGTTGCATATATTTTGTCATAATAAACAAACATAACATCTTTAGAGGAAACCAAGTTTTGGCATGACACCAGGACTTAGCAGCTCTCTGAGCATACTGGAACCTCTACTTCCTTCCTGGTTTTAGGGGAAGTGGACAGGGTAGAAACCTCATCCCATGTCCCAGGAGGCCCAAAGCAGACCTCAGAGAACCCTTAGACTGAACGCCTCTCCCTACAGTGTTATAGCAGAAACAGGAACTACAGGTCCACACATGCCAGCCCTGCCTGAGGCAGCAAGATCCCAGGGCAATCTCTAGCTTTGGGCCTGAAGAACCAATCCAGCCATTAGTAAACCTGTCCTCAAGTAGGGTGTAGCCAAGAGAAGTAATGGGGTTCTACAGAAGGGCCAGGCCTTCCTAGGTTTGAATTCCTACTCTGCAATTTCAATGGACTTAAGTCTCTATGGCTCAGTTTTTCTGTCTGAAAAATGGGACAAAAGAGGTGTGTGTGTGTGTGTGTGTGTGTGTGTGTGTGTGTGTGTGTGTGTAAAGTGCTTAGCACAGCAGGGAGCTAGTGAACAGCTATGCCCTGTTCTCACCACTCATGTGACTGCACTGTGTGTTCACATGAAGAAAGAACCCCTGAAAAAGAGGAGATACAAATGCAAGGCACCAAATCAGCAGAGCTAAAATATTCCAGACTAGGAACTAGCAAGCTTCATCTGCAGAGAACAAAACAGCAAATGTCAGGTTTTGAGGGGATACAGTCTCAGCGGCAACTCCTTAATTCTCTTTTTAAGTTCACAACAGCCATGTGGGATATTTTCATGAATGAGCAAGACTATGTTCCAATATAAATTTATTGACAAAAGCCAGTAGATGGTGGGGATTTGCCTACAGACTACTGTCTGACAGGACCTGGTCTAGGTAAATGGTACCCCCACTGGGCTGATGAGAACCCCAAAGGACGCTAGGCCGCCTGGAGGGACACTTGATATATACTTGAAGGAGGGAGGCATAAAGAAGGAAGGAAGAGGAAAGGAGGAACAAAAAAGAAGTAGAGGAGGAAAGGGCTAAGGATAGACTAAAAGGAGGAAAAGATAGACCAGCAGCAGCTCACAGAACGTCCTTGGAACCGACAGAGATAGCAGAGGGCCTGGTGAGTACTGTAGAAGAAACTCAAATCTAAGACAATGGGGGTCCACAGCCCTAGGCCCTATCAACTACTGCCCTGTGAGACCATAGCCCTAATCTGCCAAGACTTCCCATATTTCTAGAAAGCCTGGGAAGTTGGAGTTCATGTATATTTTGCTAAGTTTTCAACTGTGGATTCTGCTTCCATTTTCTAAAATCGCCATGCTGGGTAAAAGCTATCAGCTAGGTCATAAGGCACAGGCAGGAAAACAGCAAAAGCAGACACTCTGCCTCCAGGGACACTGGTATATCCAAGCCCAGGTTGAGTGATTTCTCTATGGTCTTTTGGAAGAATGGAAGGTGAGTCTGCATTGGTAACATGAGGCTCAGAACTTCCAGTACCCAGTTGGTGTTGAGCTCAGAACCAGTGCCCAATTGGTATTAGCTGGCACAGATTATTTCTCTCCCACCTGTGCATACATGTCTGGGTCACACTTACCAGGTCATGGACAGTTTCCGAGAATAGGGGTGAGCTGTCTGAGAAGCAGGACAACACAAGCTGGACAAGCACGAGGGTGAAGTACACATAAAATGTGGTGTCTCGAAACACGTCCACTTGGGCATCCTGAGCAGGAGAGAAGGCAAGGGACACAGATCACCATAATCTTCCCTGGAAGCAGGGCACAGATGCCTCACCAAATCCTTAGAGTCACAGGAAATGGTGTTCAGTGGTGGGAGTCCATGGTGTTATGAGTACTTGTAAGAGATGGAAGAGCCACAAGCTGGTATCCTCATGATGTCCTGAGCTGCCACAGGGCCTCTACAGGGAATTCACCAGCAAGGCTTTCTCCAGATGCAGCCCCAAGACCTCAGACCTCCCAGCCTTCAGAACCACAAGCTCAATAAACCTCTCTTCTCTCTAAATCATCCTGACTATAGGATTTGATTACAGCAACAGTAAAAAGGACTAAGATAAGCCCAAAGAGTAGGCTCCAGACACCTACCTCCCCTGCCACAGGCATCCCCACATTTCCCTTCTTTGAGAAAAGACAGAAGAAAGGTAGCTCTGTCCCCTGTGCCCAGATAGCATCCCACAGTAGGGAATGGACAGGTCTGGCCCTGTTCTTTCAGGCTATGGGACCTTATCCATTCACTTAACCTTTCTGAGCCCTGGCTTCTCCACTGCTGAGCACACTGAACTCAACCAAGGGTGGTTTTGCCTCCTAGGCAACAAATTCCAGTGTCTGGAGACATTTTGTTTGTCATTAACTTGGGTAAGGGGTGCTCCTAGCACCCAGGGTATGGAAGCCAGGGTGTCCCTAGAAACCACACAAAGCACAGGACAGTGCCCCACAATGAAGAAATCTCTGTCCACTTGTCAGTTAGTGCTGAGGTAGAGACACCTCATTAGAGTCTACACATTGTCTTCAAACATGCAGTCTCTAAAGAAGCACTTAGGAAACTGCCAGCTGCTGTTACTAGCACAGAGGCGGTACTCTATACCATAGGTGCTCCACAACTGCTCCATCCTTCTTCCTTGTTCCTGGCAGTCTCTAGCTCCCAGATAACAAGAAATGGCAGATTAGCCAAGAAGTGCACACTCTTTAAAAGTTTTGGGAGTGGCACACAGCAGACAGCCCTAACAACTTCCTGCCAGAGTTACAGCTGGTTGTACCAAGGTAACATGGGGACATGTCTAGGGCCCTTAGGGATTAGATCCCGGGCAAACACAGATCCCAGCTCAACTCAGCTTAGTTCCAGTCCAGCCATCCTACAGACACTGCAGAGGACTAGTGTAACACAGCATTTGCTTGCATAGAGGAAAGAAGGTTCTAGAACAAAGTCTGTTCCTGACTGGTAAGAATTTTGTTCCTGGAAAAGAAGTAGGGTCCACATGGTCCCCATCCTGTGGTTCCTATATCAAGACATGACCATACAAAATGGAATAAGCATCTCTCCCACAGGCCATAAATTACCTTTTTTAAGGCAGAAATGATCTTAGATCTCAAGATGGCGATGGCACACAGTAGGGCTAAAAGCCAGAAAATAAGCATAATCCCCGAGGACTGGACTCCCTTCCTTCGCTCAAGCTGAATTAAAAAGGTGGCGAGCAGCTGGAAGAGAGAGGTACATAACAGTTTAGAGAAAGCAAGAACTCAGGCCCCACAGTGGTACCTGGGTAGCCATGCATGAATCAGGGGTCCAAGAACTGCCTGAAGAGGCACTTACCCCAGTCTCAGCTGTACCATAGCACCTACCTAAAGAGTTGTAGCAATTTTCTTTCTTTCTTTTTTTTAAAGATTTATTTATTTATTATGTATATAGCATGTATGACTGCAGGCCAGAAGATGGCACCAGATCTCATTACAGATGGCTATGAGCCACCATGTGATTGCTGGGAATTAACTCAGGAATCTGGAAGAGCAGTCAGTGCTCTTAACCTCTGAGCCATCTCTCCAGACCCAGTTGAAGCAATTTTCTAAAGGTTTCTTTTTATTCTGTGTGTGTATCTGTTTGAACAGATCTTTATGCTTGTGCAGCAAGTGCTCTTAGAAACTTGAGCCATCTCCCCTGTCCCTGATTCTAGTAAAGCCCTAACAGGGATATGAGGAAATCTCAGTTTAGAACTGAGACCCAGCTTTGAAAAGAGACAAAGCAAAGCAGACCCCACTTGCTGTGAGGCTAGAGTTTCCTGGGGTCCTCTACCTCCCAACTGTCACATTCTCCCTGATCCCCTCCTCTCTATCCCAGTTCCAGGCACACAGGCCAACCCTCCATTTCTCCCTTACCCTAGGACTGTTGGACATGCTGCTCTCAACAGGAAGGAGAGTCCTCTGCCCTCACCCCCTTCATCCTATTCGCCTTTGGGCCTCAGCTTTATTATTCCTCCCCTCAATGAAGTCTCCTTCACTAGCACCCCCAGATCCAAGTTCAGAGCTCCCTACTCAAAGTTCTGCACATAGCTTCAGTCTTTTGTAGAGAAACCATTTGATGTCTTTGTGCTCAGACAGGCAACACTTTTATCTCACAGTCAGGGCAGCACCATGTTTGCTGACTGCCTACTAGAGTGCCTGCAAAGAATCCCAGGCTAGCAGGAGAACCAGAGAGTAAGTCAAGAGCCACCAGAGACATCAGGACAGAAGTGGGAATGTGGCTCTACCATTTCCTGGTTTGTGACCTTAGCCCAGTCCTTTCACCTCTCTGGACTTCTACTCATTTATCTAAAACATGGGAAGAATGTGCAAATGTATAAAAATAAGTCATGAAGGAGTCAGTACTGTGCCTGGCACCTGGTAAACATAGCCATCAGCAGTACTATGTCTTCCCTGTCCTCAATACTGAGCCAGCTGTCCACACTCCTCTCTCCTGAGCCTCCACTGTCCTTGCTTTATAGCCTGGTCTTCCTTACACACCTCTAACCCTTCTGTAGATAAACTTCTCTGCTCCCAAGTCTGCTCTGAGTTTGTTCCTCCTCCCCCACCTCCAACTGCCAAGGCATCTGTTCTCTAAGAACCTTCTGGGCTTCTCAGAGGAGCCCAAAGCACACAAGTTAATTTGGAAACATCACTGTAACTACAATGTAGCAGCTATACACAAGGACCCAAGTCTGGCTCAGCTACCCATGAACTGCACAACCTCAAATACAACCCTGGGCCTCTCTGTGCCTTCATCTCATGACCTATAAAAGGAGACACATGGTGCCTGTCCCACAGGTTTGACCTTGAAATGACCTGAAGCTCATGTACAACACCAGGAGTCCTGCCAGACTCAGTACCCGTTCACCACACTTCTGTGAATTTAAAGACAACTGCCTTTGGTGCTAAGCTGTGGGATCCTAGAAGCCAGTACTGCTTCCCACTTTGTTTATTATTCTGCCTCCCTAAAACCTCAGAACTCCTGAATCCATCTCTCAAGAAATTACTACAAATAACAGTCTGTAAACTTCACTTAAAAGATGTAGTGAGCTGCAGAGCAGGGTCGGGACTGTGGCTCCTATAGATGGCTCCCCTAAACATTAGTGACTCCATATTTTATTTTGGAGGTTTTAAAATTTTTATTATTATTTGTGTGTGTGTGTGTGTGTGTGTGTGTGTGTGTGTGTGTGTGTGTGTATACATGCACACAAAATATGTAAGTCACAAATGCCATGGTGAGTATGTGGAAGTCAGAAGACAACTTATATAAAGTTGGTTCCCTTCTTCTGCCTTTGCATGGGATCAAGGGCTTGAACTCACGTCTTCAGGCTTTACACAACATGCACCTTTACCCTCTGAGCCATCTCATCAATCCTGTCTATTGGTCTTAGGTTTTGTTTTTGTTTTTCTCAGATTTATTTTTATTAATAGGTATGTGTATGTGTCTATGCATGTAATAAATAAATGTATGTGGGTACCCACAAAGGTCAGAAGAAGAATCCTCCTGGAGTTGTAATTTCAAGAAGTTATGAGCCACCCAGTGTGCATGGTGGAACCAAATTTGGGTCCTCTGCAAGAACAGCAAGCATTTTTAAGTACTGAGCCATCTCTCTAACCTCTATTTCTTGGCTTTATGAAACAGGGTCTCATGTAGCCCAGGCTGACCTTAAACTCCCCAGCCCAACAAGTGCTTAGGATGAAGGTAGTATTCATTAAGAAACTTCTCTTTTGTTGATAGAACTCATGCCCTTGCTCATGCTAGGCAAATACTCTACCACTCAGACACACCACAGCCCAAGTCCTCTCATTTCTCATTGCTAGCCCCACCAGTCAACAACTCACCATGGTGATGCCCAGCAATGTTGGGCTAACCAAGAACACTCCCTGATGTCTTTTCCAGAAAGAGTAGAAGAGGTCTGCCCAACAGATGATCCACAGCAAGAATCCTAAAGCCTGGAAGAAAAGAGAACATAATGGCACCTTACAACAACAATCCTGGGATCTCTCTTACCATCTACAAAAAAGTTCACCACAAGGACACCAGGCAACCTCCAAGGTCCAGCTTCTTACTCTGTCTCTATGACAGGGTCACACTATGTAGCCCAGGCTGCCCTTGAACTCCTGATCTTCCTGCCTCAGCCTCCTGAGTGCTGGTAAGACAGATGTGCTTCACCATGCCCAGTCATCTTACTTATTAATCTCATACCCCTAGTACCTTGCATGGAATCTGACATTTAGTCACAGCTGCTAGAGAGCCCCTCAGGGGCTTGAGATGGTTCCATCCCTGCCTGTTACTGATGATACTTTAATAAAAGAACAGCCCAATTTGAGGAAAGAAATACTGAAGAGTGATGGATATGCCAGGTGTGGTGGTCTGAAATCCTAGCACGGGAAGAGCAGGGGCAAAGGCAGGGGGATCTCAAGTTCCAGGCCAGCCTGGGTTACAGAGTAGAACCCTGCCAAAAAAAACCAAAAAACAAAAAACAAAACAAAACAAAAAAAAAGGCGAGAAAAAGAATTAAGGAGCTCAAGGGCATGGTATATGTCACCTCTTCACAAAAGGCCAAGAAAAAAATTCATAGGAATATGTGCATATGAAAAAAGAAAAGACTAAGGAGGAAACAATGGCAACACTGGAAACTCTGGCCCATGAGATGCTCAGGCAAAGAGGCTGGTGCAGGATTTGTATTATCCTGGCAATTTTCTACAGTCTGAAATTATTTCAAAATAAAAACTTTTTCTGTTTTTCTACATGTGAGTGTCATGCGTGTGCATGTGTGTGGGGACACACACGTGTGCAGGTACAGGTGCACACTGAGGCCAGAGGTTCCTACCAGGTATCTTTTTATTGCCTTTCACTTTATTCCTGAGGCAGGGTCTCTTGTTTGAATCTAGAGATCTCTTTTCAGCTAGTCTAGCTACCAACTTAATTAGGGATTCCTGTCTCCACCTCAACTTTCATATGGGTTCTGGAGATCCGTGAGCCATCCCCTCAGACCTGAAATAACTTTCAAAGTTAAAAAAATAAAAAAACCAAGGAAATTGTTCTAATTCATGAAGACCTTCTTATGATACTCTCTTGAGAAAGCTTCCAGCAGCCCCCAAGGCATACATAGGGAAACTGAGACCATGGAGGTTAAATATTCACTCAGAAGTCATGTTTTAAACCTATGTTTAGCTCCAAATTTCCAGTCTTGATCTATCACATTCTTCTGCCTACTTCATACAAGGCTGGGCTACATACCTATCTCTGTGCCCCACCCCACATCAACACTAGGTGACTTACAGTTTTGGCTTTGTTGAGGTGTGTCATCTGGATGTAGCCCCGGTCATGTCGGGAGAGATAGAAGAAATAGAGAGGGAAGCAGGACCAGAGGTAGAAACAAGGCACCCATGTGAGGATGGTGTTCTGAAAGCACTTGGTAAAGTCAGGGCTGCTGGTTTGCCATGTGACATTCCAATCCTGTGGACACAAGCACATGCAAAGGTCAGCTATCACACCACGAGGGAACAGGGCTCACAGAGTTCAAATCCAGCTACTGTAGGCTCAAAGAAATATACCATGATTCCTACATCCAGGGACCTCTCAGCACACGTATGCAAACTTCAAAACGTCAGTGGCCAGAAAGCCAGGGCAGCAAGTTAACAGGAGCAAAGGGCAGCTAAGCCTAGGGCTGCAAGTGTCCCTGCTTGAGAGATGGAGGTAGGTTGTCACTTAAAGGGACCTTGAAGGACAGATGATCTCTTGAATTTTTAAGAACCTGGGAATCATAAGGTCATTTGCATATTTGCCTCAAGAATTAAAGACTCCAGACCTTTATCAGTACATAATGCCCAGACTGTGTGTCTGTCCTTAGGCTAGATGTTCACAGAAAATGCTACTGTCAGGGTCTAAGGAGATGGCTCAGTAGGTAAAGTACTTGCTGAGAAAGCATGAAGACTTGAGTTCAATCACCAGAACGCACAAAAAAAAAAAAAAAAAAAAAAACTAGGGGCCAGGCAAGGTAGTAAGTACATGCCTCATGCCTTTAACCCCAGCAGAGGCAGAGGCAGAGGCAGATGGATCTCTGTGAGCTTGAGGAAAGCCTGCTGTATATAAAGGCCAGCTGGGACTATATAAAAAGAATAATAATGTTTAAAGTTCAGTGTGGCAGTGCATACCTGTAATTACAATGCTGGGAGGGTGGAGACAGGCAGATCCCTGGGGCTCCCCGGCAAGCCAGCCTAGTGTACTTGGCAAGCTACAGACCAGTAAAAGCCTCATCTTAAAAAAATCAAAGTTGACAGCACATGAGAAATGACAGCTGAAGATGTTCTCTGGACTCCAAATGTATACATGCATAAACATGCACTTGCACACATATGTATACCCAATACCTTTTAACATTATATTATATTTGTGTGTGCACACACACTCGCAACAGCATCCAAGTAAGGTCAGAGAGCAACTAGCAGAAGTTGGTTCGCTCTTTCTACTATGTGGGTCCCAAGAATCAAACTCATGTTGTCAGGCTTGTTGGTAAGCATCTTTACCCACTGAACCATCTCACTGAAGCCACAAAACTTTTTTAATTTAAGAAATATAAATAAAGTGCTGGACCAGGTGTGGTGGCACACACCTTTAATCCCAGCAGTTAGAATGTGAAGGTCTAGACTTAACTTTACAGGCTCCATTTTAGGGAAAGGGCCACCATCTCAGACCACCTGCTGTACTCAGTTCCAGGAAGAATCTCAGGAATGTGCCATGGCAACTTGAACAGATACAGAGAAGTAAAATTTAACAGGATCCAGATACTCCTGCAGACATCCTGTCTGTAATTTATGACCCTTGAAGTTATCTAGATAATCCTGCTGAGAAGCCCAGAAAATCCTGCTCAGCTGTGGTTCCCCACCAACAAGTCTAAACCAGGTTTCAAAATGAGGGTTTGTGCCCAAGTCTGGACCAACAGTTTCAAAAAATCACCTTGCCCCATACCCCTTCTACCCAACCCCAAGTTGCCAATTCCTGGCTTGAGATTTTTCCCTATAAAAACTCCCTACTCCTGGACCTGCGGCCACCGAACCTTCCTCTATCTGCTGTGTCGGAATATAGGTTAGCGGCCCAGGTTTGAATCTGACAATAAAAAGACTCTTGTGTGCTTGCATTGGAAACTGGCTCCTTGGTGGTCTCTGGGGGTTCCACGACAGGGGCACAACAGGAAGGCAGAGGCAAGTGGATCTCTGTCAGTTCAAGGCCAACCTGATCTACAGAGTAAGTTTCAGGACAGCCATTTTACTAGTGAGACCCTGTCTACATACATACATACACATACACACACACACACACACACACACACACACACACACAAATGCTGTTTCCTGTTGTGGGATATTCTATCACACTGTGAATCCTGGGTTTGTGTTTACATTAATTAAATAAAATCAACCTTGGGTCAGGAGGCTGAGTTAGCAACTAGTTGATGCAGAGTCCTAGGGTGTTTGTAAAACTATAGAAAGACATCGGAAGCAGTAGGGAGGGACTTAGTGTAGTGTGGCTTCTTTTGTTTTGGTGGAGCACAAGGATGCTCTCTTTCTGGGATGTGAGCAAAGAGAGAAGGTCAGCTAGTTGCTACTTAACCTCTCAGCTGGCAGGTTTTCACCCCAGCCTTTGACTCCTGAGTCTTATGGATAAATAGAATAATAGAGATTCAATTAAAAGCTATATTTGATGGCAGCGACTTAGCCTGTGCCTGTGGGAACAGAATTCCTGCTAGGTGGCTGGGCAGCTGCCACAAAAGCAGGCCAGTAACTGCAGAGCTGCATTTGCTGGTTAAACAGCAAATTAAAGCACAGCCTCTGTGCTGCCAGAAAAACAACAATCTTCCTTAAGACTATGAGTTCAGTCCTTTACCATTTCCTTGTTTAGATGGAAAAATGGATGCTTGGACCACTGCAATAGCATGCAAACCCAGCTACTGGTCCTGCACAATCCTCCCAGTACAACAGGTTACTGCTCTATCCACATGTCCATCTGCACCTACCCACTCACAACCTCATCACCACCTATCTGTATGTCTACCTCTCCACCCATGTAACTGTTAGAATCCTGCCCTCACTTCTGCACATGCACAGTTCGGAATCTTGCATCTTATGTCATCAGTGTGCGCTGGCGACTACATATACGCCTTTAAAAGTTGGACACAGACCCCACTCTCTCTCTCTCTGCTCCACCCCCCCCCCCATCTTTCTCTCTCTCCAGGTCTGGCTCTCCTCTTTCCCCTCTCCCGTTTCCTTCCTAATAAAGCTCTAAAAACTAACACTGGGTTCTGTCATGATCATGACCTTTCCACGCAGTAACCAGTGCCACCACCAGCACCATTTATCATCCTTTCAGTGACCACCCATCACCCATCATCCCTCCATCCATGCACACATCAATGCACCCACAACTCCTTTCTTTTGGTACTTCTATGCCCTTCACAGGTAATGTTTCACATGATATGCTTAAACCTTTTCCAAGTATACAAAACAATATATGGTGAAAAATTAGCCTTTCTCCCCTAACTCACAGCCTGTCAAACCTCCTCATAGGTGAGCTTTCCTTGCTAAGTTTTCTTTCCTTGCTAAGCTATCCTTCCAGATGTCACCCAAATGCAAATGATTTAATTTTCCTTAAAGGTACCATGAAGTCAACTCTATTCTGCACCTTGCTTTTAAAAAAGAAAAAAAAAGTTTTTCTTACATTTATTCATGTATATGTGCATATGGAAGCCAGAAGACAACTTTGGGAGTCAGCTCTTCTTCCACCATGTGGACCAAACTCAGGTTTGGCAGCAAGCACTTTTCCCTGATGAACCCTCTCACCAGACTTATTTTGAGACAAGGGCTCAGCCCAGGCTGCCTTCAAACTACAAACATGACTATGAATTCCTGATCCTGCTGCCTCTCCCTCCAGAGTGCTAGGATAAAAGGTATTAGAGGCTTGCACCACCACACCCAGTTTTCTGTGGCACTGATGACCCCAAAGCCTAGTGCACGATGGGTAAGCACTTCCAGCTGGACCACAGCCCCAGGCTTTCCTTGTTATTATTTTTTTTTTTTTAACCTAAGTGGCATCTGAAGCCAGCTTCTTTCTTTTCATTTTCCTTTTGCAACAGGGTCTCACTCAGCAGCTCTGGCTGACCTGGAACTCACTATGTAGACCAGGCTAGCCTCAAAGTCATAGCAATTTGCCTGCCTCTGCCTCAGAGTGCTGGAACTAAAAGTATGTGCCACCACACTGAACTATGAATACTAACTTCCATCACTGACAAGATTTGTCTAATTCTTGACATTTCTTTTGGAAGAAGGAAGGGAAGAAGGGAAACGGGGAGAGAAAGAACTGACAGGTCCTGCCCCAAGCTGTTCTTAAGCACTCCCATGGGTCTCTTCTCCAGAGGCAACTATTTTTAACTTTCTTTGCACCCTTCCAGACAGAGGATAGCCAGTACATCTGTAACAAAAATACACAAGTACTCTCTGTAGTCCAGTAAAAGGTGGCCCCTACTATCAGGCCCTCTTGTTGTCCTCATTCCTTTAAGAGCACCATTGTTCTTGATGACAGCCACACTATGCCAAACTTCACATGACAAACTTGACTTTAATTCCACCTCCTATTGCCTCATTCTGTCCACTCTTGCAAACAACAACACAGCATTATATAAGTAATCCAGAAGGTCTGCACATGGCAGGCATGCACATGTCTGTGTGAGGTAACTTCTAGAATAGAAAGTGCAACTGGTCAGTTTATTTAAAGTGTAGACTTAACTGGCCAGAACTGCTGATACCAGCCCGTCATCCAGGTGTGCTGTGGATATCACTCTGTATAAATAAAGTGCTGATTGGCCAGTAGCCAGGAAGGATAGGGTAGGCGGGACAAGGAAGAGGAGGAGGCTGGGAACAGAAAGGCTGGAGGAGACACTGCCAGCTGCCGCCATGAGAAGCAACATGTAAAGACACTGGTAAGCCACAAGCCATGTGGCAAAGTATAGACTAACAGAAATGGGTTAATTTAAGACAGAAGAAGTAGATAACAAGAAGCCTGCCACGGCCATACAGTTTGTAAGCAATATAAGTTTCTGTGTGTTTACTTGGTTGGGTCTGAGTGACTGTGGGACGGGTGGGTAAGAGAGATTTGTCCTGACTGGGCCAGGCAGGAAAACTCTAACTACACAGGTGCTCGGAAAATTGAGGCAGAAGCCTGAAAATTCAAGGCCTGCCTGGGCTATAGAATGAATTTAAGGCCAGCCTGGGAAACTTGTTAAAAAATAAAAAATTAGGGCCAGTGAGATGGCTCAGCAGGCAAGGCAGCTTGCCACAAAGCCTAAGGACATGAGTTTGCTCCCCCAGCCTCTAGTGGTAGAACCCACTCCCACACATTGACCTTCACACTCACACAGTAGCATGTGTACTCACATACAGAAACTACACAATATGTAAAATAAAAAATGGAAAGAGGATGTAGCCCTGAATTCAATTCCTGGTATGGGGAGGGGGTGTAGCAGGACAGACAAGACCCTCAAAATAAGCACCACAGGCTTACACAGGGCAGCCATCCCCAAACCCCAGGTATTTACAAACTTCTGAGCCTGGCCAATCCTACAGGGTGGATCTTCCACCAAAGCTTAACTTCTCTTCTTTATGACATATGACATTGAACACTTGAAAAAAACAAGGTAGTCTGCTGCTTGAATGCTTAAAAGAATATTCAGACTAGATATTAATAAATGACACAGGGATGGGGCCGTAGCTCAGTGCTGGAGTATTCACCTAGCATGCTAGCACCACACACACACACACACACACACACACACACACACACACACACACACAAAACCAATTATCAATTGGCTAGGACTGAGTCCCCTCTTCTCTGCATAATAAATTTTCACTGACTCCCTAACCAATGGTCAAACTAGGGAAATGGTTCAGTTGATAACTCAATTGCCTTCTTGTAAAACCTGATACAATCCATTTTCAGTATGAAGTACAGTGAGAACTCATCCAGCACTCGGTGGCTGGCATCTACTTGACTCTAAGGTCAGAGTTACAGGCAGTCTGCTACTTGACTGATACCAGAATCAGAAGAGGGGCAATTTCAAGCCCCCATGATATTCATTAGATAAGGCCTTTGATCCTGTGCTGGCTAGTCTACGTCAACTTGACACACAAACTAGAGTTATCTGAGAAAGCTGAAGAAAGTTCTGGACATGGAGTCAGATGTGGCTAGGCCCGGTGCTCACAGCATACAGTGGTGCGGATCTTTTAAGAGGCTCTGGTGTGCAGCCAAGCACTTAAGCGGGGCCTGTGAACAGCCAGCACACCACTCCTAGGAGACTAGGTAGAAACATCTGCTGCTGAATAAGGTGATGTCCAAGATGGCGTGGGCCACATGGCAATCTACAGTATAACATTCTAATATGGAATTAAGACACATGGTTTAAGAAACCCCATGTGTTTAAGAGTGGGTCCAACAACTTCCCAGAGCTGGTGCAGGTAGGTGCAGCTCTGGCAGCAGTGTTAGGCATGAGGCTCAGCTCTCACAAAAAAGCGAGCACCAGCAGCAGCCCAGAGCCAGTGGGGTAGCCTGCTGGACCAACCCAAGGGAGTTTGGCCAGCAGCAAGCACCATGTGCTAAGTGGAGCTGGAGCTGTAGTAGAAGGAGCATATAGACACACAGAGGTGGCCTGTTTCTTTAAAGCTTGGCTCATGTGGTCAAAGAGGGGCTGCAGGCACACAGAAAACCAGGTCCTGTAGTAGGCCCACAGGGTCCATGAAACTGGCTCAAAACAGTTGCCAAGGCATGCACATAACGTACTTCCTTATGAACCAACCTGGAGTCTGCCTGAGGGCCGAGCAACAGGCACTATCCAGAGTTCCTGATCATGCCTAGCTAATGAGGGGCAACCATGCAATGTCACCAGATCGGGATACAGCCTGGGTGCCGAGAGGAGGGTATATAATGCCTTTCCCATTACTGAAAAACCAAGTCTACTGTTTGCCTTTCATCTGTCTCTTGGTGTCTGCATCATTGATGCTGTACCTTCTCACCCCCTTCCCCAGCCTTCTCACTAGCTCCCCTGAGGGAGCTGTTAGGACCCAGCAACAAGGTCCAGACCAAGAAAACCTCTGAACAGGTGTAATATGCTTGAAAATGTATTTAAGTGAACTGTGACCATTCCTAACAGCAACCTTTGAGGTCTCCAAGAAGATGAGGGGGCCATGCAACAACAAATCCACCTGGATTGTGGTAATGCCATTAAGCTGACAAACACCACCCAAAGATCAGCTTTGTACTATAAATTGCTCAGGACAACTTCAAAGTGGCTAGCTAAGACGGTCTAGCCTTACAGACAACTCCAGCCAGAACTTCAGACAAGCCCTGCACTTCCCCATCACACACAGTCTGGACAGCAAATGACACAGCTAGCTCTCGCAGCACTTGACCACATCCCAATCTTCTCAGGCTCCCCTAAAGATGCCATCAACCCCCAGGCAACAGAAGTAATTTTAAGAACAGGACACAACATTCCCAAGAAGTGGGATGGGTAGTTTTTGGTCATTCGGTGGGTTATGGACATTTGTCATTGTTTAGGGGGTTGGTTGCAAATTGTTATTGGTCATGGTCACGAAGGAAACTAAACAAAGGACATTAGATTAGGGACTTCTTTCCTACTTTTTCTTTCATCTATCCATCTTTCTCTCCTATCTAGAGTTGGGGGAAGCAGGGGGGCAGGGATGAAAAGACAAAAAGGGGATATAGGAATGATAGAATAAAAGGGGAGATTATTGAATCTACTTTTAAACTAAAACGCAATTACTAGTCTCAAAAATTGTACATGCATTTTTGTACATTGATAATTTAAGGTTATTTTTGTTACAACATACTGTAAATGTTTCTACTCTTGTAGAAACTCTTGTTTTAAGGTATTGTACTTATGCAGCTCATTTAAAAATGTAAAGTTCTGGGGTTGGGGATTTAGCTCAGTGGTAGAGCGCTTGCCTAGCAAGTGCAAGGCCCTGGGTTAGATCCTCAGCTAAAAAAAAAAAAAAAAAAAAAAAAAAAAATGTAAAGTTCTAGTCCTTGAAAGCTATTATTACAAACTGTTTAGGATAATTAAGAAATGCAGTTTAGTAGTTAGTCACCTCTAACAATCAAACTTGTTAGTAAGGGTTTAGATGTAGACAGATAAAAAATTTATTTAGCCTCATGTGTATGTTTTCAAGGTTAAACAGAGTTATATTTTAGATAGGTGGTTTTCAAACACTTCAGAGATCTACAGAATATAACATTTAAGATGATTTAATAACATAAGGCTTTCATACAATGAGACACATCTGCTCCTGGCAGTACCATCTACTTCAAAGAAGATGATGAGCATTGAAGAACCTCCATATGGAGTTTCCTTTCAATGTGGCAAAGCTAGCTACTGGGCAAGAAACTGCCCTTGCCTCAACTGCTGACAGTATGCTGTCCAAATTGGCCAAGCAGGCCACCAAGGAGTCAACTGTCAAACTTTGCCAAGATGAGGTAGGACAGTCTATCACAATTCCTGCTTCACAGAAAAGTCTGTCAGATATGCTAGGCTTGTAAAGATGGATGCCCCAACTTTGCAGAGGAACCTTGGGTGTGACTGTCCAGGCAGCCAACAGTTTCTATCATTTCTATAGTTTTAGGAGTTGCTTGTTTCTGCACTTCCTGTTTACTCAGGTAATATTTTATCCTTCTCTGATGGGGTTGAAGACTAGACAGTTACAGTTTTACCGTTTCTTTTGTTACCACATTAAAAAAAGAAACTCACCAACAAGATGTAAAGTTTATAAAGGTTGAGAGACATAAAAGCTTAAGTTGTCTATCTAAGAAACTGTTTTAAAGACCAAAAAGGGATTTTTATGATAGAAGTTACGACAGAGATTTAGGCACAAAACTTTGGACCCACCAAGACAGGATAGATTATAATAGAGTACTTTCTCCAAAATTGCCAAATACAAATGACCTGGACATTGTGAATGTAAATCTTACTTGATAATTGCTCTTACTATATATAATTTATTGATGTTAGAGAAAGAGCTTTTTATTAGACTAAAAGGGAAAAATGGGATAATCTTTTGTATACTATGTGAAGATGTGTCTGTTTAACCTCACCTGCCTATGGCACAGGCAGTCCTTCCCGGCAGAGATAGGAACTCTGGGAAAGAATCTGAGGCAGGAGATTCACCAGCCAGACATGGAGGAAGTCGGATGTATGGTACTGAGGAGAAGTAATGAGCCATGTGGCAGATTAATAGAAACAGGTTAATTTAAATTTTAAGAGTTAGTTGGGAACAAGTCTAAGCAAAGGGTAAGCTTCCATACTTAATAAGAAGTCTCCATGTCATTATTCAGGAGCTGGTGGTCCAAAGGAAGAACTGTTACATATAAGAGATCCTGTGTCAAACAAAAGTGGAAGGTAACCAAGGACTAATATCCAAGGTTTTCCTCTGACACACATACACACACCAACAAATCCCCACATGCTCAACCCATTGCTTCTAGTACAGGTCCTCCAGACCCACTGTTCTATGTTCCAAGTTAGGCATTTACTCAAAGGAGTACTGCCAAGACTCTGAAGATGGCCTCTAGGCACTCCCTTGGAAGTGAGTGGTTCATCTAGTCACTGCTGCCTAGATCCTTAGTATTGCTCTGCTCTGACAAACTCCTATGCATCCATCAAAACCCAACTAGTGGGGCTGGGGATGCAAGTCAATAATGGAGTGCTTGCCTAGCATGTTTGAGGCCTGGATTTGATCCCCAGAGTGAAATGAACAAAGAAAAAAAAATCTTTAAGACTCCTTCTTCCTTGCTCCCCAGACTGCCAACATCCCACTTTCACAATAGGTTTCTTGTCCACCACCACTTCTGCACTCAGGCCATAGTACTTACTACCTTTGACTCTCCTCACCCTACCCCAGTGGGTGCCTGGAAGTTGCTAAGTAAAGAAAACATCTAAAACCACTTCTGCCCTCCCAGAATTAGCTTCAGTGTGTGTGGCTATGCAAGTGTGAGTGTGCACATATGTGTAAGTGTGTATGACTGTGCACATATGTGTATGTGTGTGGAACTGCAAATGTGAGTATGCATACATGTATATGTGTATGTGACAGTACAAATGTGAATGTGAATATATGTATAAGTGTGTGTAGCTGTGCAAATGTGAACATGCACACATGTGTGTACAACTGTGCAAATGTGAATGTGCATATATGTATAAGTGTGTGTGGCTGCACAAATGTGAATGTGCATATATGTAGTTGGAGTTTTTCTGCCTGGCCCACAGTCAGGACAAATCTCTCTCATCCGCCAGGCCCATAGACGCTCAGAACCAACCAAGTAAACACACAGAAACTGACATTGTTTACAAACTGTATGGCCGTGACAGGCTTCTTGTTATCTACTTCTTCTATCTTAAATTAACCCATTTCTGTTAGTCTATACTTTGCCACATGGCTTGTGGCTTACCGGTGTCTTTACATGTTGCTTCTCATGGCAGCGGCTGGCAGTGTCTCTCCTCCCCCAGCTTCCACTTCCCAGAATTCTCTTCTCTCTTGTTCCGCCTATACTTCCTGCCTGGCCACTGGCCAATCAGAATTTTATTTACACAGAGCAATATCCACAGCACATATATGTATTAAGTATGTATGGCTGTGCATGTTTAAAAGTGTGTGTGTGGCTGTGGAAATGTGAATGTGCATATATGTAGTAAGTGTGTATGGCTGTGTAAATATGAATGTGCATATGTGTAAGTGTGTGTGACTATGCAAATGTGAATGTACATATGTGTAAGTGTGTGTGCAACTGTGCAAATGTGAATGTGCATATGTGTAAGTGTGTGTGTGACTGCAAATGTGAATGTGCATATGTGTAAGTGTGTGTGTGACTGCAAATGTGAATGTGCATATGTGTGTGTGTGTGACTATGCAAATGTGAATGTACATATGTGTAAGTGTGTGTGCAACTGTGCAAATGTGAATGTGCATATGTGTAAGTGTGTGTGTGACTGCAAATGTGAATGTGCATACATGTGTATGAATGCCAAAGGACAACTTGATGTGTTCCTCAGAAGCCACACACCTTATTTTTTGAGACAGCATCTCTCACTCACCTGGAGCTCACCAATTCACTAGTGAACCCCAGGGGTCCTCATCTGTACCTCATCAGCACTGAGATTGCAAACTCACACTCCTGGCTTTGGTTACAAGGGACTGAACTCAGGTCCTCAAAGTTGCACAGCAAGCGATTTGCTGACTGAGCCATCTCCTCAGCTCTCATGGTTGGTTGTTTTATTTGTTGTTGCTGCTGTTTTTGTTGTTATTGCTGCTGCTGCTGCTGTTTAAAAAATAACAGCCCATGGTTTTCTTAGTTGTTGTTTAAAAAATAGATGGACGGTGGTGGTGCACACCTTTAATGCCAGCACTCAGGAGGCAGAGGCAGGCAGATCTCTGTGAGTTAGAGGCCAGCCTGGTCTACAGAGCAAGATCCAGGACAGGCTCCAAACCTACACAGAGAAACCCTGTCTCGAAAACAACAACAAAAATAACAGTCAATGGTTTTCTTAGTCACCAGCAGCCCAGGTCTAGCTAAGAGCCCTGGCTTTCAAACCATAAATATGGATTCTGACCTAAGACATTAACCTCCTGTGAATCTGGGAAGGACACAGAGATTTCCCCAAATCTCAGCTGCTTTCCAGTATAGGGGCCAGGAAGGTCCTGGCAAGAACTAAGGGGGTGGTATATAGAAGAGCTTAATCCCACATGGCTACTCGAAGTAGATCAACCACTGTCACCATTGTCACCCACCACTGGCGCAGAAAATGTCTAAGGAGCAGGAAAGGCTCCGGCTAGAGGTGCACTCCTTCCTGCACAAGGCAGATGAGCTGAAAATGCCATTAGCGAAGGAGAGGGCATCTCCTTGAAGAAGGGGGATTGCTGAGATGGGTACCTTGCCCCAGAGTTAAGCCAGAGGGACAGGAAGGGACTCCAAAGGGAAAGCTGTGAGCACAAACTCACACAGCCACAGAGAGCCAGGAGCCCCACCTGCCATCTGTCTTCACAGCCCATGATGGCCCTAAGCATAGCTGGGACAAGAACACCTGGAGCCTCCCATTATTTCCTTCATCCAACCTCACTACAGCAGGCAAGAACTGTGGCTGTCACTTCTAGGCTCAAGCAAAGGACTTACTGCCACCAACTCAAGACACCAGTCACCTGGTCTTCCTTCCCCAGGGCTCTCTCTTAACCAAGGATCCTCCGAGCTCAATCCAGCCTGATTCAGCTTACAACTACCCAGGAACCCAACTGCCCTGACACAAACCCAGCTGGAGATAAGCCTATGTGACCCAGGGTGCGGAATTACACTCTGCACCACTCTCCTAGTCCCCTTCCCCTTGCTCTCCACTGAGAAGAATCTGAGAGTAAACTCCAAAGCCCTTGAGCTTTGTGTGTCCATAAAACTCTGTCTTACAGGGTTCTTTTGGTTTTCTTGACACAGGGCATCTTTGTCAGCACACTCAAATTTTTTCCTCAATCCTGCAGATAGACCCCAGACTCTCCCACATATTAACCAAGCCCTCTACCACTAAGCTACATCTCCAGTACTTTCTATTTTGAGACAGTGCCTCAGTAACTTGCCCAAAGGCTGGGTGTGGTAGCACATACCTTTAATCCCAGCACTTAGGTGGCAGAAACAGAAGTGGATATCTGTCAGTTTGAGGCCAGCCTGGTAAGGCAAGGAGTTACAGGCTAGGGATACACAATGAAACCCTGTCTCACCATGCCAGTCAGCTCTGCAGCAAGTGCTAAGGTGTGGGCTGGGTGGTACCTGTCTTTGAAGATGCCTTCATTCCACCTGCCACTTTACATTCCATCCTAGACAAACCCTAGAAGCTCTGTCATTGAGTCAGATTCAAACTACCACAGACCTGCACCAATGACCTAGGACATGGCCACCTGCCTAGAAAAACCTGACTTTGGCCAGCCCTCCTTGCTCGGCTGAGTTTCTTGAGAAACTGCCCACAGTCTGAGCATCTCCTCAGCTGTCCTTCCCTCTACCATACTGTTCCAGGCCAAATGACAGAGTCCAGGGAGGAAATATTCAGCTCTGTCTGCCAAGGAAGGGAGACCAGCCTAAAAAATCAATCATAAATTTGGTCCACTGCTGAGTCATATCCAAGGAGTCCTCAGGGCAACAAGGACTGACTGTGTACTGAGTGTTTCCAGGGCCTGATCATCCTAAGTTTTCAGTTCCCTGCCACTGTCTGGTTTGTCACCAGGGGACAATCACTTATCAGGAACTTCCAGGTGCCTGTATCATTTGGCAGAAAGATAAAGGGTTCACTATCTGGAAGTATCATTCCACGGAAAGAGGCACAAACATGCTAGAGTGTGGCTTGGTAGGAGAGCGCTCACCTGGCATGGGGGAGGCCCTGGGTTCACCCCAGCACAGGGAAGGAAAAGGAAGGGAAGGCAGATATCACCAAAAACAACTCTAAACCTAACAGCTGCAAGTGCCAAGAAAGAAAGCGGGCAGGGAAGGTACCCAGCTTACAGCAAACAGCAGAAACGCACCTTAAGCAAAACCCAGAAAGAAAGAAAGCAGAAAGGCTTGGGATTTGGTTCAGGTGAAATTTAAGGTAAGCATGGGCTATCTATACAAGCCCCTTTCTCAAAAAGAGAAGGGGGGGGGGGGAACCACCTACATAAAGAACACACATGAGCCTTTACTCAGGCTGCAGTGCTACATGCCAGCTCTGCTCCAAGTACCTGAGACCACATTGACCTTTTCAAGATGGAGGCCAGGGAGCAGAGGTGAGTCTTTTGATATATCACCTAGGCTGGTCTTAGACTCCTGAGCCTCCTGCCTCAGCCCTCCACCCTCCCTGTGTTTGGATTACAGGTGTGCACTATGTATGGCTACTGATGTCATACTCAAATCCTCAAAATCCACTCTGGTACACAGATACAATTGTGAAAAACCATTTTATGTGGAGCATGCTGACACATGTCTTTAATTCCAGCAGCTATGAATCAGAGACAGGAAAAGGGCCTGAGTTTAAGGCCAGTGTGGACTATAGAACAGAACCTTATCTCAACCTTCCCCCTAAGACCCATTTTCTGGGGACAGAAACTGAGATCCAAGCATATAACATGCAGGCAAATATGCACAGCCTAAAGCCTGAAGCCATACATAGAAATCTGTCCAGAAATAAAAACATTTGTACTATTTATCAGTTATGTGTACCACTGTCTCACTAAAATCAGTATTAGTTGGGGAGGGGGTGGCACTGTGGGTAAAGTGCTTGTCATGAAAACATGAAGATCTGAGTTTGATCCCTTGTACCCACACAATTAATAAAAATAAAAATAAAAACAAGTGCAGCAGTGTATAACTGTAATCTCAGTTCTGGGAGGTGAGACAGGTGGACCCCTGAGGTTTACTGGCCAGCCAGTGTAGCCCAATGACCCAATCTCAAAAACTAAGGTTGACAGAGGCCTCCACATGAACTACACACAGGGAACATGTATACATGTACAGGCACACACAAACTATCACCATAAAGTTGGGCACTGGGGCGTACACCTGTGTGACTCCAGCACTTGGGAGGCTGAAACAGGAAGACGGGGAGTTCAAGGCTAGCCTAGGCTACATAACAAGATGCTTTTTACCAAAATAAGTAAATAAATAAACAATTAAAATCCGGCTGAGCAGGGACATTTTCTTAGGCAGTCAAGAAAGACCCTGAGTAGCTGATTGGTCGGAAGGTTGGCCTGAAGCCAGAGAAACACAGAAACGAGGAGTTTGGAGTTTATCATCTTTGGTCCTGTTTGGATTTTTCACTCTGCACGTGTCGCTTCTAAAATACGAGCGACAGCTTCAATTCACGTTTAATTAACAAACAGCAGCAGAGCTGAAGGGTTGAGATCTCTGAGGTGGAAACAAACCAAACAGAGAACCAGCACCGACCAATGTCAAGACAACAGCCACCACAGTCCTGCAGGCTGGGGGCTCTGGTTCTCCCAGCGCCAGTCTGAGCTACTTTGCTATTGCCTCCAAAGGCAGAGAAACCAAAGAAGACATCACGTCAGTACTGGGGACATTAAGGCAAGAAGAATGCAAGTTCAAAAAGAAAAAGTTGGGAGAAAAGGGGGGGGGGGCGCTGAGGCTGTAGCTCAGTGGTTTTTATCTAGCACGAATCCCTAAGTTCAACTCCCAGCATTGCAAAATGGAAAGAAAAAAAATCCCACTTCGTTCTTTTTTAGACAGGGCAGTAAGGACAGAATGGTTAGATGGCCCTCAGCAAGGACCTGGTTTGCCTCAGAGTCTAGTTGTTCACCAGCAGACTGAAGTTCAGAGTCAACAGCCATGAAGAACAACATTGAGGAGGGGTGGGTCCAAGCCCAGGGTTAGACTAAGAACAGTTCTTTGTACACACAGACTGCAATGCCCTCCATTTCTCCACTGAGAATCTTAAGCTTCACAGAAAGGGACACAGGGACAGAGCAGAGACTATAGGCTCCAAGACCCAGAGCCACACATTCAGGAGTCTGGCTCCAGGCCTTTCCAAGTTCCTTCCCCTGACAATGGTCAAGGGAGGGCCCAGGTCACAGCAGCCACAGGCCACTTACAAAGGCCCTGCCCAGAACAAGACCAGGCTCAGTAACCTGGCCGAGGAGCAGCTCAGAAGCCAAGAGGAGCCAAAAAGGAGTTGACCTGGGATGCTCCAAACTGCAGAACACTGGTCTACTTAAGAGAAGGCATCAGTATTGTTTCCAATGGCAATCCTGGAACAATTAGGAGGCTAGGGTAAGGAAAGGCTGGATGACATGCTGGCAGCAATGCCACCTACCTGCTGCCAGCTGAGCTACCCTCCTGTGCCCTCTGACTCATCACAACTAAGAATAAAGCTCAGAAACACTGAATCAGGCACAGCCAGACTTTGGGCTACCAATGGGAAGTAATGATCACTGTCCTGGACAGGTAAGCACCCAAATCCTCATGTCAGATGTGCAAGCCAAGCACTCAAAGCAAGAAAGGAGCCCCTTCTCTCTCCTTTTAAATTCAGACCCTTGAGTGTCACCAAATTTCTCTGGCAACATCTGGGATCCAGAGTGGTGGGTACATTCGAGGGGAGGGAAGTTGTCAAACATGTACCAGGCATAGGGGTGTGCCTGGGACAGAGCAGGGAGAGGTAACAGACACTCATCTATTGCCTGAGCATCATCCCTAAGGGTAAGAAACCAGCACTGAGGCACAAGAATGAGGAGGGGGGGTCTCTTATATTGGTATATTGGTGCTGGGTATCAAATCCAGGGCCTCACACAAGCTAGGCAAGTCCTCCACCAACAAGCCACACCTCTACCCTCTAACTTATGATTTAAAATACTGTTTTTCAAACTAGGGGCCAGTCTGTCTTCCAAGTGACATTTGACATTGCTTGGAAATTTTTCTGGTTGTTTCAATGAGGTTTCAAGGACTGTGCCACTGGCATTTTGTGGGCAGAAGCCAAAGATGTTTAAACAAGCCTAATACACAGAGCAGGCTAGCAAACAACCCAAGTACTGACAACACTGAGGCTGAGGAATTCCACCTGATGACCAGTCCATCCCTGAATATTAAGAGTCCACATTCCCAAAGACACCCCTCATCAGACACCCAGGCTTCCGCTCCTCAGAGACAAAAAGCTCTGAAACACTAAGCTAGACACATCAAGACCTCCTGGCTCCCCTTAAGGAGTGGTATGAAATAGTCACTATCCTGGCCAAGAAACACCCCAAAACCCCATGCCTGATGTGCAGACCAAGCACCTGGTGAAGCAAGAGAAAAGCCCCAGGCAAAGACAGGATGCAGTCTCATCAGAACTTCGAGAACAGGAGCTGGCAAGATGAATGCTACTCAAACTGCCCCTTGCTTCAGCATGATCCCAGGCACACAACAGCCACCCTGATTCCAGACCAACCTCCTGTTCTGTCTTTCCCATATTCTCCAGCCTCTCATTCAGTAAAGACCTACTGGGCCCTACCAGGCATGACAGCATAAGTCTGCAATCACAGTACCTGGAAGGTTTTGGGAGGATGATTTTGAGCTCAAAGCCAGCCTGAACTACAAAGCATGACCCTGTCTCAAATAAACAAGTAGACATTATACTCAGTTCTAACAGTGTGCCAAGTACACTGGGAAAGGAGGTAACAGGGCAGCCCCAAAATGCCTGGGTGCTCTCCCCAAACCTGTGAAGATGTCATCTCACAAGTGACATGCAATTAAAGATCTTTCAATAGCACGGCCAGTGAGACAGTTCAATGGGTTAAGCCTAATGACCAAGCCTAAAGACTTTAGTTTAATCCCTGGGACCCACACAATGGAGAGAAACAACTCCCGAAAGTTTTCCTCTGACTCCCACACATAATGCAATGACACACATGCATGTACACACAAAAAGTAAATAAATGTAACCACAATGCTTAAATAAAAGATCCAACCATTAGGACATGACCCAGGTGATCCACTGGAACACAGGAAAGGATTTACACAGGAAAATCAGAGTCAGAGGACATAAGATAGCATGTGGCCAGTGGGAGCCTCTAGAAACTAAAAACACCAGGACCTTAAGGGCAGGTTGACTCATGTTCTGGATTCAACTGCAGATGGAGAAGGAAGAAATGTGTGTTTCAGCCACTAGTGTACAGTAATGTGTCACTGTCACCACTACCACAGGCGATTACAGTAGGCGGTAAATAAAAGTGGAGGCACTGGCACACGGGTTTGGATCCTGCCCCCATCTGGGTAACACTCCTATGTGCCTGGGACCTTCGTTCCTGCCCCTCCCTGGAAATCAGCAGATCCCTGCAGCCCTTGTATGACATCTAGGCTCTGCTCCCTGTACATACCTGGTGTTTAGAGGCCAGAGATATAGAAAATAAGGAATTGCTTTTAAAATTCACTTTAATAGACAATGTAAGACTCAATCATGTTGTCCTAAAACAGGGTCTCCCTATTCAGTCCAGGCCAGCCTTGAACTCAGGGCAATCCTCTTGCTTCAGTCACCCAAGGGCTAGGACTACAGGTGTGCACCACAATGCCCAGTTTCTGCAGTGCTGGGAATTGGAACCCAAGGCTTCTGAACGCCAGGCAAACACTCTACTGAACTACATCCTCAGCCCCATTTTTGCTTCCTTGCTTGCTTTCATTTTTCTAAGCTTATCAGAAACTAACATCCACCAACACCAATGTCCTTTGTTTACATCCTGTTATCATGGAGGCCCTCAAGACAGCAAAGTCCTAGATGAAGCTGTCCCCTTCTAAGACAGCAGTCAATCTTTCTGAAGCACCAGTAGAATGTGAGGCTACCTTTTATCCTTCTTTTTTCTCTTTTTGGTGTGTGTGTGGTTGGTGGTTCTAGGGAATGAACCCAGGACCTCATGTATGTTAGACAAGTGAGCTATATTCCCAGTCATGGTTCTGTTCTGTGGTGTTGGTGGTCCTGAGGTTTGATCCCAGAACCACATTTATGCTAAGCAAGCTCTCTAAGGCTGACATTTCTACTTGTTACCTGGCCTACAGAAGGCCATGCACACCTGAGCATAAAGAGCATGCCTTTCCTCCACTGCAGAGTGGGATAGGCAAGCAGTGCTCACTGTACTGGCCCAACCCACACTCGGGGGGTGGCCAGCCTTTTCTTAACTTTTTTTTTTAACTTTTTTATTGGTTCTTCGTAAATTGCACATCATGCATCCCCGATCCCACTCATCTCCCTGACCCCGAGCCTCTGCCCTCTGCCTTTGCAACCTCCCCCCTTTAAAAAAAAAAAAATTAAAAGTGTACAAAAGAGCAAAACAAAAAAAATTGGCATGGAAGCTGTAGTGTGGTCCTGTGAGTCACACATTATACCCCTAATCCATACATCTTTACTTGTTCATTGCAATTGATCATAGGTCTGAGTCAAGGCTTCTGGCTTTTACTACCCTATGGATACTTACTGGCCCTCACCAGGACTCCTCTTGGATATCCTGTTGTCCTGTGTCATGGAGATCCTGCAACTTTGGGTCTGCAGGGTTGGCCCCTTCACATATTCCAACAGTTCACAAATGGGGTGGATGTTGTGGTGGGCTAACTCATAGCCTGGTTCTGGGCTTGAGTGGTAACTGGATTGGTTAGCCCGCCAGCTTTCCCTCATTGCCACCACCAAGGAACGGTCTCCACCACTGCCCCAGCTAGCTCATCCAATGCAGCAAGGAGCAGGGCCAATTCTACTCTCCGTGGACTGGCTCACCTGCACCCTCACCTACAGAGTCAACTCTAATGTGCTCCCCAGAGGTGCAGAGCCATACTCTCCTGTGTACAGCCAATGAAGGGCAAGGCCAGCTCTCATGTTCTTTTGATCCTGGGGCCAGCTCTCCCACCTGCAGCAGGTAGCAAAGGGCAAGGGAGCAAGGCATCTTTCCCTCATCAATGGCACCACATGTGACCAGACTTTTCTATTCCAAACTATGATACAATGTACTCCTTTAGAAACTGCTTCTTTTGTTTTTGTTTTCCCCCCGCGTGTGCGTGTGCGTGTGCGTGTGCGTGTGCGTGTGCGTGTGTGTGTGTGAGAGAGAGAGAGAGAGAGTGTGTGTGTGTGTGTGTGTGTGTGTGTGTTTGGGGTAGGGGGTAGGGGACAATAGGAGAACCAGTTCTCTCCTTCCATATTGTGTCCAGAGATTAAACCCAGGATGCTTAGTGGCAAGCACCTTTATTCCTTAAGCCATCTCATCAACCAGTATCTGCTTCTTAGGCTAAAGGAAACATGGACAGTGTGATCCTCAGACTCACCGCACTTCACTTAGTTCCTAAGCCTCGGGCTCACAAAGAACAAGGGAAAAAACAGAATACACAGATGACTGAGATGTGATCCTAGAGAAAGTGAACCAAGACATGCTGGCAGGCATCTATGGATATGACAACTGACAGGAACTAAGGGACCCTAAACCTGAGGAGCTTACTTCCTCATTGTTGTTACTTCCTCTTGTGAGGTCAGTGCAAGCTTCTGAAAGGAAGTTCATAAGGTCTGCCCAAGTGAAATGGGAAATGGCAATCTAAAAGGTACCTCAGGGGATGGTCACTGGAGGGCCTGGAGATCACCTGGTGACAGACCTGACTTAGGGAACAGGTTAACTGAAGGAAAAGGAAGCTTCCCACCAGGAAACAGAGGCACAGATTACAGAGGCCAGACTCACACCAAGGAGACCGACTCCATCAAATTCAATGACCTATGAAAAATCTATCACTCTCCACTATGGTTCCAGTTCAAGATGCCTGGGCTTTGCTCAGAGCAAGACAGTAAACACGTAAGAGTGTGATGTAAATAGCCCCAAGAAGAGGAGAGGGATACTAGCATGGCATTCTATGCAACAAGACACATGCATTAATAATGTATTAGCTCATTTAATTTCATAGATCAATAAGGAGCCATTACTATGTTCTACATGAGAACACAGGCACAGACTACAGGTAAAGCTACCAATTCAAGATTAAACAGCTAATGATCTAATCATCTAAACAGAGTACACTAGTGCTGTGTGTCACTGTTCCACATAAGTTTACAACTGTGGCCTTTGTGAGAAAAGGACACTGATGTGTCACTTATTGGGATTACAGGCATGCACCACCACACCCAGCTTATGCAAGGATGGGGATCAGACCTAGCCCTGATTGCATCCTGAGCCACATCCTCACCCTCCCAGATTTTAGTATCTCAGCTCTACCATGCACTCCATTTATCCATCAATGTCCCAGGCCACATTTCCCGTTGTTCTCTGGGATGCAGCTCACAAATCTGAGGGACTTCTTCTTTAATCCAACTTCACCATTCAAGGGGAGGCTTTCTTCTACATTTCCAGAGTCAAGAAAGAAACACAGCAACTGCATGAGAGTGGTGGTGCAGGCCTATCATCCTAACCACTGGGAAAGCTGAGGCAGGAGGATCAGAGGTTTGAGTCTTGCCTGGGCTACACAATGAATTCAAGGGTAGCTTGAGCAACCTAGTGAGACCTTTTCTTAAAAAGAAAAAACAGAAAAGGTGCTGGAGACACAGTGATGCTAAAGTGTTTGCCCCAACGCTGCACAAAAGGAAGGGGAAGAAAAAGAAGAAAACAAAACTCAAAAGAAATACACCAAGTCACTGCTTCTCAGAGGGCACAACTCCATGTGCCCTGCCTCTGCACTGCAGCTCCCTGACACTCAATTACCTTTAATGGGAAGGCTAAGTGTAACTGCCAAGGTACCTGCCTGGCCAGATCAGGGACTTGGCAGCAGCTGCACTGTCTCCAATGCCAGCTGTCTTCTTGTCTCCACCAGCCACATGCCCAGGCCAGATTGTTTATGCCAAACCCAGTCAGAGAGACAAGCTCTCCATGTCACCCAGCCACAGGCCTCTCCAAAGACTGTGCTCATGCACAGCCTGTAACTCCTACCAGGTCCAAGGAAAGAAGTGTTCTCCAAAGATGCTGCTCCTGCCGACATGGATACTAGAGTAAGGCTTGTCTGACAAATGAGCTGTTAGTTATCTCAACATGAGCACCCTGCACCCATTGTCATCAAAATGTGCCTTACATTCATGGGCCTGTTCTTAACCCCATCCCAGGACTGATAAGAGACCTTGCAAAAGCTGCATGAAGGGATTGGCCAATCCTCTGGTTCCCAGCAGCAGAGACACTGAGCCCAAGCATGGATCTCCTCACTGTGAACTTCTGGTGTCTGAGGCTGTCCTGAGCTGTGACTCTCTCTACACCTCAGCAGCAGCTTCCCCTCCATTACTTAGGACCACCAAAAGTGTTAAAAGATGTGGTGGCATTGTGTTCCCCAAAATATTGTGCACCCTAATAAATTTATCTGGGGTCAGAGACAGAACAGCCACTATTTAAACATAGAGGATAGGCAGTGGTAGCACATGCCTTTAATCCTAGCATTCCAGAGACAGAAATCCATCTGTTCAAGGATACAGCCAAGCATGGTGACTCACACCTTTAATCCCAGAAATCGAGCCTTTAATCCTAGGAATGATGGTAGAAAGCAGAAAGGTATATAAGGCGTGAGAACCAGAAATTAGAAGCATTTGGCTGGTTAAGCATTTGGCTGGTTAAGCTTTTAGGCTTTGGAGCAGCAGTTCAGCTAAGATTCATTTGTTTAAGACTCAGAGGCTTCCAGTCTGAGGAAACAGGATCAGCTGAGGAACTGGTGAAGTGAGGTAGCTGTGGCTTGTTCTGCTTCTCTGACCTTCCAGCATTCACCCAATAACTGGCCTCAGGTTTAATCTTATTAATAAGAACTTTTAAGATTCATAATACAAAAAGTGTTATACCACACTACCATGTGTCTCCTGAGGATTAAAGTCAACTGCACAGCATTGAGAACCACTGATCAGTCTTGCTGGTTTCAGAGCTTTCCCCCTGTTTACAGTATGGATATATACTCAGCACTCCATACCCATAGGCCCTGCATCCTCAGAGTCAACCAACTCCAGACTGAAAATATTAGGAAAGGCCAGTGAGATGGCTCAGCAATTAACAGACCTGTCACTGATGACCTGAATTCCCAGAACCACATGATAGGAGAAAACTGACTCTCTCAAGTTGCCTACTGACCTCCACATGTGTACGATGCCACAGGCACGCACACATGCACACATACACACACATACACACACACACACACAAAAAAAAAATTGTTTTTTTTAAGCAAGTACTGTCTTTATATTTGTGAGATTCATTACATCTGCTATTTTCTTATTCTCTTTGAACCTTTATGTACTTTTTTTCTTTTATTTTTATTACTATTATTATTAGTGTTATAATTTTACACATCAGCCATGGGTTCCCCTGTCCTCCCCTCTCCCGCCCCTACTCCCACCTTCCCCCATCCCCTCCCCTCCATTCCCATCTCCTCCAGGGCCAAGACTCCCCTGGGGATTCATTTAAACCTGGTAGATTCAAGCAGGTCCAGTCCCCTCCTTCCAGGCTGAGCAAAGTGTCCCTGTGTTGAGCCCAAGATTGGAAAAAGCACAGGGACAAATAGCCAAACGAATGGAAGCACATGAATTAAGAACCAAAGGCTGTAGAGCCCCCAGCTGGATCAGGCCCTCTGAATAAGTGAGACAATTGAATAGCTTGAACTGTTTGGGAGGCATCCAGGCTGTTGGCGGGACCTGTCCTTAATGCATGAGCTGGGTGTTTGAAACCTTAGGCTATGTTTTTTTTTAAGTTTAAGATTGTATCTTGAAATAAAATTGCCAATGCTGAACATAGACAGAATATTCTCTTGTCATTATTCCTTAAACAATATAGAACAGCTATTTAAACAATATTCACATTTCATTCAGTGCTATAATTCATCTAGAATCAATTTAAAGTATATTGAAGGATGTGAATGGATTTTATGCAAATGCTAAATCACTTTACATGTGGGACTTGAGCATCCAGGGATTCAGGAATTTGAGGACATTCAGAATTAACACATTATGGATCCTGATGGGCAACTTAATTCCCTTTAACATTATTATATAAACCCATGAATATAACCAGCCCCAGGTTGATTTATTTGTGTGTATGTGTGAGTGCATGAATGCTCACACCCACTCATGGAAGCCTACACATCCCATGGCACACATGTGAAGGCCAAGACACCTTGCAGAACTTGATTCTGTCCTTCTACCATGTGGGTCCACAGGACTTAACTCAGGTTGTTAGGTTTGCCAGTAAGTACTCTCACCCACTAAGTTGTCTTGTCAGCCCTCACAGGTATTTTAACTAACTGGAAACTTCCTTTGCGATTAAAATTTTAATTTAAAAGGAATATGGAGTAGATACATCTGTGACAGCTACCATTGGCTGCTTACTCACCAACTGTTCCTAACTTACTGCTCCTGTGCTGTCGTCTCCCACCACAGCATGTAACCAAATGCTAGCTTTCACTCCTTTGCAGCCAGAGATGGTCATATAATACAGTTCCAGCCAAGAAGATAGGAACCTAAGTGTGTACTGCAGACAAAAGAGCCTTTGGAGCAAGTAAGATCTATGCTTTCATAAATATAAGGAGATACAGGAGGCTGGTCCAGCTCTTCCCTTGAACCTAGAGGTATTGTTAGAGCTGGAGCAACCATTTTGGAGCCTGGAGGAAAACATCATGAAAATGTCTGGGGTAGTAAGGCCAGTAACAATAAGAGGTGCTGGAAGTCCTGCTATGTAAAAATACCTTCGTGCTTACGTCCCTAGTTAGGCTTTCTGTTTCTTGAAACCAAATGTAATCCTAAAAGAGAAAAAGCAAGACACAAGGCCTAGGGAGATGTATCAATGGGTAAAGCATTCTAATTACCTAAGTATGAGTACCAGAGCTTGGGTCCCTAGCACCATATAAAAAGCCAGGCAGGGATGGTGGCCCTCCTATAGTCCCAGTGCTAAGAAGTCAAAGAGTTCCACAGGGCCAGTTGGCTAGCTAAACAATTCAAAGAATAAGATAGTGACTAAGAGAGGCTCTCAATGTCAACCTCTAGCCTCCACAGACATGCACCTGCATACACATCCACACATGGGAACACACATGCTCACACATACCACATACACACAAGAAGGTGGTAGGGTATAAATGTCGCTATCATGGCACTCCAAGTTGTGCAGTGAAACTAAGCAGGACAGAACCAAGGTAAATTATGGGGGCATGGGAAAGGAAAGGAACCCTTACCCACACAGTCTGGCTTAATTCTCTCACCAGCTAAGAGTCGAGAGTTTCAATGCAATTAACAACAACTGCTGTGAGGGTCCCTAATATAATATTCCCCTCTTACATGCACAGTTAATATTAAAATAGCAATGAATCAGGCTTAAGCCCTGATTGTAGATGACCTTGGCAGGTTTTCTTTCTTCTGGAAATCCTAAACAAGACTGTCACCTTTGCTTATAGTAATGATACCCTCCCTGCCTCCTGCATCTCTGTGCTCAAGCCTTTTGTCTTACCAATTGTCACCCTATTAGGGACCCCTCAGGAACCACTCTGGGATCTCAGTGAAGCCCTTTGGAGATAATAATATCCTATACATGATTATTGAAAAGACAATGGGACATTCCTCTCAAAGAAGGGCTGAGTTCCCAGACTGACGCCTGGTAAATACTCAAGTGACTCTTGGGGACTATGTATAGATTAGACCAGGATCACGACTGGGGATAATCAGTTTTGAATGTCCCATGGGGCACCCAGAAAGTTGAAAGGCCATCTCACCTAAGCCTTATCTCACATTTTCCCCAAGATACCCCTGTACACTAAAGTTAGCAAACAAGACCTGGTGAGTTGCAGGGGTTGATGAAAGTGTTATGAGTGAGTCATTTTATATAAACTGTCCTTCTCATAATACAAAAGAAAAGAATGAGTGAAAGAATGATGTCTTTTCCTTTCTTCTGACAGGCCTGGGTAGCAAACCTAAGGTATCATATGATCTAACAAGTACACTAACCCTGAGCTACAGCCTCTTTTTACTTTTTTCTTCTAAGACAGGCACTAAGTTGCCCAGGCTGGCCTTGAATTTTCTGTAGCCCAACCTGTCCTTGAACTCTCCATCCTCCTAGCTGGGTGGCCACCACACCTGGCTTTTAGCCCCTTTAAGTAACTCAATCACTGTGCAGTTTAAAGAGTACATGCATGGCCATGAGTGCAGCCACCATCCATGGCTGGCTCCAGGCTGCACTGGAGTTAGGTAGAAAGGCTGGATTGCTTATGCCTGAGCTTCAAAGGGAGCTGCAGACTGAGATCTCCACACATGTCTAGTGTCAGAAGTGACACCCCATACTCACTTTGTCCCAGGCTCCACACCCGCCTTCCCCACAGCCAATATACACAGCACATCAGATACACTAGACAGACTGATAAATCAACCCGAATGTCTTAGATACCTGGGTTGAGGTCCACCTGGATGAGCCAGGAATGACACAGGATGGCCTGATTTTGTCATGGCTTGAATGAGCCCAAAACAATCGCCACACCAGAAATCTCCTGCACTATCTCCACTGTTGCTTCCTGTCCACCCCTCCCTTATCACCACAGAATGGAGTCTAAAGGAAGACACCTAAACACTGACCTCTGGCTTCTACATGTATGGGTACACACAGGCATGGAGAACTGAGTACACACTCAAAAATATGTAGCACAACCATGACATCCATTTTACAGATAAAGAAACAGAAGCTCCCTTCAAGCAACTAGCTCACTCCATGTGACGGGAAGTAACAAGTTTTCAAATCCACCTGCTCCCACACCTGGCCTTGTTTCCAGCAACACATCTCCAGATTCCCTATGGCCACACCTTCCCTCCCCCTGGACCTGCTCTCAAGAAAAGCAGACCAAATTATAACCACCAGCTAACCTTCCCAGGCTTGGGGAATCCAGCCTTACAAAGATGATCAGAGACCATGTAGGAAAGAACCTATCATTGTCTTTACCTTTTGTCATTATTTGTTTTGTTTGTGGTGCCTCATGCATGTTCGACAAATGTTCTACCATGAAGCTAAGTTTCCATTCCTCATCCTCTGTTGGGTGTTTGAAAGGGAGATGTGTGTTATTTTTGTTTTGTGTGTTTTGTTTTGTTTTATTTTGAGATTAAAGCCTCATGTATCCCAAGCTGGCCTTGAACTCACTATGTAGCTGAGGATGACCCTCCTGATCATCCTATCTCCACCTCCACCTGAATGCTAGGGTTTGCACCCCATACTTGGTTTATAAAATTGGTACTGGAGATGGAATCCAGGGCTTTATGAATGCTAAACAAGCAATCTTCCAACTAGATTACATCCCCAACTCTTCATCTACTTTTAAGAACAGACTCTTAAGAACATCAATAGGAATGGAGTATACCTCGGTGGTATAGCACTTTGCCCAGCATGCATGAAGCCTTGAACTCAATCTCCAGCATAACACGCACACACTACATAATAATGATAATGATGATGATGACAATAGACAGCTATTCTTGGCCCATGCTACAACTGTGAGCTAGCCAACTCCTTTCTGAAAAACAAAGCAAAGCAAAATGTAACCTTTTTGAATGTTCTGAGCTATTCCTTCTACTCCAGGAATGGCTTCTAAGGAAACAAGCCAACAGACCCAATGTCCATAGCATCAGTACAACATGTTCTCTCTCTCTCTCTCTCTCTCTCTCTCTCTCTCTCTCTCTCTCTCTCTCTCTCACACACACACACACACACACACACACACACACACACACACACACGCACACAAAGGCAGAGAAAGAGGAGGAAAAAGTTGCTATTGTAACTTAAATGTCAAACCACAGCTAATAATGACATAAATTATAACCCACAGGTACAAGGAAGTATGATAGCGCACTGAAAGTTATCATTACAAAGTTATGTAAGGATGGGAAATTCTTATAGCAGTAAAATATCACAAATGGAATGCAATCTACCACTTCAGTCACTCAAAACCCCAAAGAGGGTTAAGCCTTGAGGGTTAGCACACAAGCAGATACACAATGGCCCAGGAGAGAATCTTCACAATGCTCAAGAGAGATAAAGTGCCAAGGACCCCAGTACACTGTATATCCTAACAAAGTTCCAACATTTCGACATTGCATACCACACTTCTCCAACACCTGTTTACTTTCATTTTTAATGATTCTCAATATTACTGCCTTTCCCTTTCAGAAATTTTGTACAGGCTTTGGTAAGGGATAAAAATGTGTACAATGGCAGCCTCTCTATACAAAATAATTCTTTGGAAAAAAATCACCACCACCATGGAACCAGGAATCCCACTGTGCCCTCCTAATTACACCAAGAACAGGAATGTTAGAGATTTATTAGAAATAACTGATCCCAAAGATGAATGCCTACAATCCAAATCCAAAGGGCATTAAGGGCAAGAGTTCAGTTAATAAGTGTAGAGAAATCAGAATGGTACAGTATAATGGGGAAAGAGTAGGACATCAGTGTAAGGGTTTTGTCCTTAATTACATCATCATCCTGGGACAAAGGCCAGCCTAAAAAGCGGGTGGACCCTCTGTGACCCTCTCTTCTCTTTCTGCCCTCCATGCAGTCTCTCTGTCTCTCTTCACCCGCCCTCTCCCTCCCCTCTCCCTTTCTCTCTCAATAAAGCTCTAAAAGGGTAACTATGGCTCCTGACTTTCCTCCAGCACACTCCTCCACCGGCATGGCTGCCGCGGGCAGTGGCCAGCCACCAGCAGTGCAGATTTAACCAACAATCAGGACATTGTAGTATAGTGTCTGGTACCCAAAAGTTCCAAGGTCAGGCATTTGGATAAGGGTCTCCACTCCCTTGGAGGTTGAGGAAAGTTCCTGCTTGCTAAACCAGTCATTCTCCTTATCTCTGGCAAGGGGAACTTATGGCCCTTCCATTAACATATAACTGGTGTCTATTGTCAGGTCAATGCTAGCTTCCTCAACCCCTGATCTCAAGCCACACCCCAGCTCACACACCCCTTTTCTCCCATTTAATACTATGTTCAACTCTAATAAAAGGTGTATTCTTTTTTCAATAAATGCTGCTGGCAGCCATCCTGATACACCCTGAGATCCCATCCTTCTCCCCCACCTCCCACTCCCCAACTCCACACATCCTCTTTGGGACCTGAAGCCCTAACCAAGTCCCCAGCAAGACTTCTTGGGGAAAAAAAAAATCAGCCTTTATATTAAAGCTTAAAATTTATATAATTTTGACTCATGCACAAGGATACATTTTGGATAAAAGGGAACTCTAGACAAACAAAATCCAAGTCACAGCTCTATAATCTAGAATATTACATATTTAATGGAAAGATTAGTGAGATTCTATGTATCTATATGGATGGTAAAAACATCAGCAGAATAAAGACTATAATTCTATGCAGACTTACATATGCTATTCAGTTTATAAGGCATGGCTACAGGCTGGCCCAACCGAACAGCATTTATGTAAACATGACTACTGTGTGGTTTATTTGGTTATAGCACACATGTCATTTTTATAATCAAAAAACTCTGCTGCAACTTGAAACTTTAAAGGGAGGCGGGCATAGTGACATCTGAGAACAGGATATAAGTATAAAGCCTTACATGTTGTTTAACTGTTAATTCAGAGCACTTCTTAAATAACATGGAAAAATGCTTAGCATTTAAACACATCTTTGAAAAACTGGAAGGGACCCAACCACCCTCCTTTGGTCTCCTGACCTCAGCTCTCTGGTATGCAAGGTTTAATTCCACTGAGCAAAACTCTCTCACATTCAGAAAAGCAACTCCAACAGGATTCCCAGTTTGCTCAAGACATATATGCTAGGAACACAGTAGGTGTTTAATAAGTGCTGTGGGAGTATAACCATGTAGCAACCTAGTAATTAACTAAGCAAATTTCAAAAGGTAAATATCTCTTAACCAGGCAACTTCCAGTGGGGAAACTTATTTTGCTGAATCATATGCATATATTTGCATGCAAATACATAGAGTATGATCAGGAATATTCTTTCTCCCCACCTCCTCCCTCCCACCCCCCACCCCCCAGTGCTGATTAATAGGCTGAAAAAACTGAAAATGACCCTGACAGTCACCAACAGAAAACAAAGGCTAGACCTTGGCTTCTTAGCTTTTCCACAGAAGGCAGACTTGAAAAGAAATATAACATCTTGTTCTTTCAAATTCCACAGACTTCATACAGAAGGATATTAGATCTCACTATTAAGAAAAGGATACAAGATACAGAATATTTACAGTATGAAACATACAGGGAGAAATGTACACACGCAGGTGCAAACAGCAAAGATGTTTACAAATACATGCTCTCGTCATCAGTGCTTGCTTCAGAGGGTGGTAGGCGGGGAAGTACGTTGAAACTTGACTTTTCCCTCATATTCTTCTAGATTGTTCACTTTTTTTTTTTTTTTAAAGCAACAGCACCAGACCTAGAAGGCTGTCATCCCAGCTACTCTGAAGGCAGAGGCAGGAAGATGGCCATCTCAAGTCTGGATGCTAAGCTTGAACAATTCTGAAATTCCCTCACAAGACTTTAAAAAAAAAAAAACCACAAGAGGCAGCTCACCCCATCACTCACCAACCTACCAGCAGCAATCATGTAAGTTTCAATTGGGTTGTCACACCACCTCTGGAGCTGCCCACAGCTCCTTTAGGCCTTTCAGCTTTTGAGACACGATTCCTGACCTTTTGCTATGGATGAGATTCCCTCTTGGTTTTCGTTCTCACTGGCCTCCTCGAAAATCCTAGTACTAGTGCTGAGACTCCTCTGGCTTAGTCAGGATAATCCCAACCCCCATTGAGTGTGGCAATGGTCCTCTTTGACAGCTTGGTCTGTGGTGATTGATATATTGTGTACCCTCAATATATTGTATACCCTAATAAACTTATCTGAGGATCAGAGGACAGAGCCAGCCACTAGATTAAACATAGAGGCAAGACAGTGGTGGCACAAACCCTTAATCCTATCACTTGGGAGGCAGAAATCCATCTGGATCTGAGTTCAAGGCTACACTGGGAACAGAGTCAGGCAATGGTAGCACATTCCTTTAATCCCAGCACTTGAAACCTCACACCTTTGCTTGGAAAGCATGCATGCCTTTAATCCTAGGAAGTGGCATGGCTATGTGGAGAATGGTACATAAGGTGTGAGGAGACAGGAACTAAGCAGCAGTTCAGCTAAGACCCTCAGGGGTAAGACCCATGGAAACAGGATCAGCTGAGAAGCTGGCAACGTGAGGTTGGCTGTGGCTTGCTCTTTTTCTCTGATCTCTAATATCTGGCTCTGGGTTCAGCAATTCATATTACATTGGTACTCATTCTGTCCTCCATCTTGTCCTGGGGATGCCCACGGGCTACGGGCATCCCTCTCATCCACGGGAACCATGATTTCTTGGGACATTTATGACTCGGACTTTCACTCTTTCCTCTCCTCCATCTTGGCTGGTGAACTCGTCATGATGCAGACAGCCATGTGGCTGGCAGCCATCTTTTACTAAGGTTTACTAAGGTTAAAAATACATTTAGCCCTGATTACCTCTCTATTCATTTTATTACTAGAATAAGGAAGCAACAAGCCTCAAATATTTGGGATTGGTATGGATTTTTTTGAATGATGTCATATGTTTGATAAATGGAGTACCTAATAAACAAGATATATATTCTATGATGAAGTTTCTGGTCCCCCGAGAGGGTATTTTTCTCAGAGGGTCCTTTTCTCAGAGTTGGGCTACACCCCAACTCATAAGCCCCTTTTTTCTGTTCCCATTCGGCCCTGGGATCTTTACCCTGTCACTCTTCTTTGCCTTCTCAGAAGACAGTAAGTCCTAGTCTTATGAAAGCTGCTAACATATTGGAGACTGTAAGCTGATGTCAGCCATTCATACCTAATGGTCCTCAAATGCTCAGAGATCTGCAGAATATGGCACTTAAAATGTTGATCAAAAAGCTTATTATATCAGGCAGAGACTCCCAGATCCTAGCAGTGACCCAAGGTCTCCAAAGATTATGAGGCACCACAATGTCTTCACCTGGATGATGGCAATGCTGACCTCTGGGCAAAATGCCCCAATGTGACACCTGCCACCAGGACCCAGGCCAGACTGGACAAACAGCAGGACATCAGAGAATTGATTGCACCTCTTTTGCCTAGACAAAGTAAAGTCAGTCTTCCTTATGTCTCTCTTCCACAGAAAAAACTCCTACCTTATGGGCCTGGCTGCTGAAGTTGATGTTGTTCTGATACTTCTGCCTCCAACAATGTGGAGACCTGGCTATGGCTAACTGAGTATGGACTGGTCACTGTCATCTTTAATAGATCTGAAAGCTGCTTGTTCTGCACTCAGATATAATTCATCCTTCTCAGATCTCTGATTCCATTGGACGACCAGGCTTTGCTTCAGCTGCCTTCTCAGTTCTCTATGTAAGATTCACAGGTCCCCTCTCCTAGGGCTACTACTAGGTCTAGACTCAATTTACCTTGTTACCAGATCAGATAAACTCACAGAACAGAATTCAATGTAACTTTTTACTGCTGACTGCTCTCAGTATTCCCTGGAGAATTAGATAAACAGTTTTAAGGTTTGTTGATATGAAGATAGCAAGGCTGTCTCACTTCTGTCCACTACACATCCTTCTCAGATCTGATGGTGTTTAGGGAAGTCTCCCTCCTCCTCCACTCACCCAACCTCTTCCATTCAGTAAATTTCCTCTGGTTATAGATTTAAAGATATGTTTCATTGGGCTGAAGCCAGGAAATGTTCATACCTTTTAACCAAAAGCCATAGCTTTTGCTATGACACCAAGATGTAAATCTGTTCCAGTTACTTTACAGAAATTTATAAGTCCCTGCACAGATCCACCCCTCCTCCAGACTTATGCCAAAGCCAATCAACAGGGGGTCCTCCAGGTAAGCCAGCCCCTGCACCAGCTCCGAGGATGCCAACGACCAACCAAGAATGCCAACCAGGCAAATACTAACAAGTTAACTTCACCCACATGCCCACTCATAAAAACTCTGTTATCTCCTAACTCACTGACACTTTTTACAGGATAAACAGAGGCATTTCCTCCTCCAGAGGAACAGCAGATGTGATGGCTCCTGTACTCCTGATTTGGCATGCCATTCCCCCAAGCTTCTGAACATCACTGCTGCAACCTGCCTTCTCAGCTCCTTCAAGGAACAGATGCCTGAGAGATCTCCATGATGACAGCTAACTGAATGCTTCTTCACTCACACCTCCCACCAGGTGTGTCTCCCAACTTCCCCCTCCCTACTTCACCCCTTGTCAGCAGGAAGCAGTCTTGAGAATTCAGCACCCTCATTCCCCCCCACTTGTTATCCATAACTTACCTTTTTATAATAATCAAAAGGGAGGAATGTTAGTATTCTGACCTGCCCCTTGGGGACCCACACAGCGTCCTGACATTATCTTATGTAAAGTCCCCTTTAAGAAAAAACTCCTCCCCCTTCACTCTCTCTACCACTTCTCACCAGAGATACCATGCATCTCTCTCTTCCTCTCTCTCTCCCTCCCTTCCCCCCTCTATTAATAAAACTTTCCATGTAGATGTCACATCTGCCATGTGTGTAACTTTCCACTACGCCATGCCACTGTCTGCATGGTATGCCTCACCCACGGCAGTGCACCTGGTCCAAACCCACCAAAGCCTCTCGAACATTTCACATTAACACTTGGGAGGGGAAGGAGTTAGTTCAAGGTCATCCTTGGCTACATAAGGGGTTTGAGGGCAACCTGGGCTAAAGGCTCTTTGAAAGAAAGAAGAAAGAAAGAAAGAAAGAAAGAAAGAAAGAAAGAAAGAAAGAAGGAAGGAAGGAAGGAAGGAAGGAAGGAAGGAAGGAAGGAAGGAAGGGAGGAAAGAAAGAAAGAAAGAAAGAAAGAAAGAAAGAAAGAAAGAAAGAAAGAAAGGAGAAAAAAAGGGGGAGCATCATCAAGAAAGCTATAGTCTAGTTTTTAAAGGCATTTTCTAGAAACCAGAAGAAAAATCTACCTAACCAAAAAGGAAAAGACTTCATTGTCATCAAAAGCTGTTTCAAAGTAGAATCAAAGGTGGCTGGAAAGTGACAATCCCAGCTCAGTCTTACCTTGTGAGCTTTTAGATAAGGTTCTGAACCACAGATGAGACGGGGGGGGGGGGGGGGGGGAACAAGCTTAATGTAAACACAGAGATCTGGGGCTGAGATGATTCTATCCTCAGCACAGCACCTTCCATCTGCTCCATCAGATAGATCAAAGGTCCTGACTGTCTTGGACAATCACGTCTCCCTTCCTAGCCCAGCTGGCAGAGCACCCACCTGGGATTCTAGTCCCTTCTGCTAGGCTCCATGCTGCTGCAAGCCACAGGAAAACGGAACAGAATTCAGCTCCTATCACAAAGGCTACTACTTGGAAAAGTCAAGGACTTCCCCAAAGGGCAAGCCATGGTTTAAGAAGTCTTGGTGATATTTTAGCTTATAATATATATATATATATATATATATATATATATATATATATTAGTTGGTTCCTACAGTGATTTTCTTATAAAGCTATATGTGCTTCTAAGAACTCTTAACAGTGTATTTATCTAAAATACCTATCAAGCATCCAAAGCCAAACAAAACACTTATCTCCTAGGTCAGGCAGATAGCTTTATTTCTTGTGCTATTTAGGGTGAGACCCTCCTTCCTTACAGCCTTACTAACAGACGCCTAATTTCTCACCTAACCACTTCTAGGAATGTAGCTTGAGCGCATAAATTCCCTTCTTGACTAACTGGTCATTAGCACTCATTTGGGTTGTAAAAGGAAGCCTGCCAGCCACTGCCTGAGGAAAAGTCTTACCTGCCTTTATGACTTCAAGCCTGGTGACCTTGCATTGCCAGAGGATCGCTATGGTTGGTTTATAACTGCACACCTCAGAGATTTGAGAGGATTCAGAGGTCTAAGGAGACAAAGAGGAGGAGAGGAGTGGAGAACTTGAGGACGGAGAACAAAGCGGGATTAAGAGGATTTTTACCAGAGAAAACACGTGGACAAGATGGAAGATGAGGAAGAATTAGCTGGGTAAGAACTAGATAAGATGGACCTAGATGAGGCAGAATCAAGATTAGAGAATTAAGATAGAACTTAGAGGGAACAGTAGATAAATATAGAGAGAAATCAGGAAGAAAGGAGCTAGGCATGAGAGCAGAACTGAAGCTGTGTAGATAGGATTTTATCTCAGAGGAATAAAGCAGACGGACAAAGAGCTTGGTGTACTTAGATTCATTTCCCGAAAATAATTCTCCCCATTTGTAGTTTCTCTCCTGTGCCCCTGGGAAGTATATTAAGGTTGGTCCTCTTAATATTATACAAGACCATGCATCTGTGAAAAGCTTCAGGCAGGGCTTTAAATAGACAGTTCAACTGGTCCTATAATTCCTCTGAGCTTTTAAAGTTCAGTGATACAGAGCCAGGGATGGAGCTGAGTAGGCAGAGTGCTCACCTAGCATTGGTGAAGCCAATTTCCATCCCAACTGTGAAGAAATTGGGTCACTGATATTCCCCTATAATCCCAGCACTCAGGAAGGAGAGGCAGGATGAGAGGTTCAAGATCACCCTCTGCTACACGTGAAGTTCAAAGCCAATCTGGGCTGCATGGCATTTGGTCTCAAATATGTACATAGGGGCTATAGATATAGCTAAGCAGTTAAGAGTACAGGCTGCTCTTGCAGAGGACTCAGGTCCAATTGCTAGCATGACATGGCAGCTCATAATCATCTGTAACTCCAGTTCCAGAGGATTCACTGCCCTCTCTTGGCCTCTGCAGGCAGCAGACAAACATGTGATACACTCATACACATAAAACAAAAATAAATCTGTGTGTGCATGTGCGTGCGTGTGCGTGGGTGTACATTATATTCTGTATTACTGTGACCACATCATGCTCCTCAGGATCTTTGCTGTGGGACATCTTTCTGTATGCTGTAAATATGTGTTGCTCTGATTGGTTGATAAATAAAGCTGTTTGGCCAATGGTGAGGCAGAATAAGGTTAGGCAGTACATTCGAGCTGGGGAGAAAGAGGAAGGAGAGTGGGGCAGACTACTAGCCGCCACCAGGAGAAGCAAGATGTAAAGCACCAGTAAGCCACGTGGCAAAGTATAGATTTATAGAAATGGGTTAATTTAAGATATAAGAGCTAGCTAGCAAGAAGCTTGCCATGGCCATAGTTTGAAAATAACATTTCTGTATGTTTATTTGAGTCTGAGCGGCTGCAGGTCGGGCAGAAAACTTCCAACTACAGACCTTTGCGTGAGTTTTCATTCTTTCTGGGACTTTTGTTCCAGATCCTTACATAGCCAGCTCTACCACCAAGATGTTGTGAGAAAATATCACTTCTTGTTAAGGTGGTTTATACTCACCCTAGTTCCTGGTTTAGGCCTCTGTGTGGTTTATCATGAGCTGGAATTATTTGTGGCATCCCTAGCACAAACCCCAGGAGGACATGGTCCTGACCTGTCTTGTTCACAACTACATAGTAGATGCTTAATAAACTTAGAAGATGTTCAATTAAAAAAAAAAATGGAGGTGGGGAACAAGGGAACAAACAAGATCTTAAAAGCCACACCAAAGCTCTCTAAAATTCAGCACTTAATCCATGCTCTCTGTAAAGTGTCCCCAAGCATTCACCATCCAAGTGGTCAAGGAAATTGAGGTCCTCAGAGAGTAAACTCAGAAAAAAAGGCAGGAAAAAAGTGCATAAAAATCTTCTTTATGACTTGAGGGTGGCAGGGTGGCAGCCCAGAGCCACCCTCTTTGATCACTAACCTCAAGGATGAGTCCAATAAGCAAATCCAGACATCAATAGACTCTAGACTTGGTTGCCAGCTACTTAACCTGAAGCAGTTCAAAGTGAGGGAGTGGAAATCCAGGTGTGGTGGCACACACCTACAATCCAGCACTGAGGAGACTGAGGAAGAAGGAAGGAAAGTTCCAGGACATCCAGTCTCAGAGGGAATGAGGGCTGTGGAAGTAAGTGAGTCTAGTGCCCCCTCAGCACCCATGTAAAAGCTGAGTGCATGCATTTCTTTTTTTTGGGGGGGGAGGGGGCGGGGGGTTTCGAGGCAGGGTTTCTCTGTATAGCTTTGCACCTTTCCCGGAACTCACTTTGTAGACCAGGCTAGCCTTGAACTCACAGAGATCCACCTGCCTCTGCCTCCTGGGTGCTGGGATTAAAAGTGTGCGCCACCACCACCCGGCTGAGTGCATGCATTTCTAATCCCAGGGTAGGAAAGCAGAGACAGAAAGTAGCAGAAGCCCTATGGCCAGTAAGCTTAACTAAATGGGTAAGCTCCAGGTTCAGTGAAACTTCATCTCAAAATAAAATGAATATCCACCTCTAGCCTCCACATATGAACAAAAAATAATGAATGTCTGGGCATGGTAAGCACCCTTTGATCTGAGTACTCAAGAGGTAGAGGCTCTGAGTTTGAGTCCAATGAGAGCTACCCAGTGAGACCTTCTCTAAAAAGAAAGAAAAACAAAAACAAAAACAAAAAAACAAAGGGGTAGAGCTTCATAGCTACTCTCTATGTCAAAGACATTTTCACTGGTGACACCAAACTGTCCCTACACACCAATTGGAAGAGTGGATGAGGGAAAACAGCTCTTGTGAAGGAAGGAAACAGACCAGGCCACTCCAAGTTCCCTCTCGGCTAACTGGAGTTTAACCTCTTTCATCTCTCATTAAGCTCCAGGGAAACTCCACATCAATTACTCAATAAACTGCACAGCTGAAAGCCCAGGAACTCCAGGTGATGGCAGACTTCTAACCTAAAGTTGGTCCTCCATCTTCATCTACATCAATGACTATGGGTGAACCCCCAAGGGGCATTTGGCACTGCCTGGAAGCATTTTCGTTGTTGTAACAAGGGTAGGTATGCCTGGCAATTTGTGGGCAGAGGCCAGGGTGTTGTCAAATACCCTGAAGTACTCAGGGTGGCCCTACACCACAAAGAACAATGTGGTCCAACCATGAACAGGGCTGGGGTTGAGAAAGTAGGCCCTCCCTATTTTCCCACACCTCGGTGCTCCCATAAATACAGTGTCTTAACATAATATGGCATCCTCAATCAGCTAACCCCAAGGAAAAAAGGAAAAAGACAGGCACACACCTCCACTAAGGCAGATGATAATTTCTTGTCAAGCTAGGAGAAGCTTGCTCCAGGATGTTTAGGCTCCCTTAGGACCCTAACTTTTAGACTTTTATAAAAGTTCAGGCCAGTTTTTATAAGCTAGTGTTTTTACTGACTATTAAGATCTGGTCATAAAAGCCAGGTCTTTCCCTAATTAGAAAACCTAGAGCCTACAGGCATATCAGATATCTGTTTCAGAATCCTAGGGTACCCAGGAGAACAACCCTCAGCAACCCCCTCCTGCTAAGGCAAACATACCTGGGACTGAGAAAGGGTCTTCAGGTCATCAGTCAGGCCAGATGGAGGTGAGGTGCAGCTGAGCAACTGAGCACTTGCCTATTTATTTAAGACCCTGGGTTCATTCCCCAGAAACACACACAGAAAGCATTAAGGAAGGAAACTAAGGGCTGGAGAAATGACTCTGTTAAAAGCCTGTACTGCTTTTGCCAAGGATCCAAGTTCAGTTCCCATCACCTGCATCAGGCAGCTCATAATTGCCTATAATTCCAACTCCAGAGCATCCAAATGTTTGGCTTCCTCAAGCACCCACACACATGCCCACACACACAGACAGACAGAGACACAGAGAAAGTTAAAAATAAGCATGGTGAAACATACCTTTAATCTCAGTATTCAGTACCCTCAAAAAATTATCCATCTATATAAATATAGATATGTAATTAAAAAAAAAAAAAAAAGCCAGGTGGCAATAGCACACATTTTTAATTCCAGCACTCAGAAGGCAGATACAGACAGATCTCTGATTTCCAGGCCAGCATGGTCTACAGAATGAGTTCCAGGACAGCCAAGGCTACAGAGAAATCCTGTCTAGAAAAACCAAAAAAGTAATTAACTAATTAATTAATCTCAGTAGCCTGGAGGGCAAAGGCAGGTCCATCTCTGTATTTGAGGCCAGCCTGGTCTATATAGTGAGTTCTAGGTCAGCCAGAGTTATATAGTAAGGCTGTGCTTTGATGATGTTCATGTTGATGATGATGATGAATCTTTTTTTAAAAATCTAAAGGTCAGGCTTGGTGGCACACACCTTCTAATCCCAGCACTTGGGAGGCTGAGGTAAGATGATCAAGAGTTTAAAGCAAGCCTAGACTAATCAGTAAGATCCAAGCCAACCTTTGCCCCAGCCAGACCTCGTCTCAAACAAACAAAACTTAATAACCTACTGAATTGGGTAAGCCCCTGTTCATCCACCTTAAGGTTGGGCTATGAAGCAATAAGATCTCAATTCAAGGGCTGGAGAGACTGCTCAGTGGTTAAGAGCACTGGCTGTTCTTCCAGAGGTCCTGAGTTCAATTCCCAGCAACCACATGGTGGCTCCCAGCCATCTGTAATGAGATCTGGTGCCCTCTTCTGGCATGCAGGCAGAACACTGTATATATAACAAAGAAATCTTAAAAAAAAAAAAAAAAAAAAAAAATCTCAATTCAAATACTAACAGACAGATGCCACATGGACTCTACCCAGGAAGAGCGTCAACCAGGTGTGAGAAAGTACAAGCAGAGACAATGGACACTTGGCCTTTCAAGAGAACAGCAGTAAGAAGGAGTGGGTTCTACAGGCCTGTTTTCCCGGAGCAGCTGCAGTGAGGCCCAGTGCTGTCCAATATTTGTTAAGAGAAGCCAGAAAGCCAGGTGTTTATGCAAAATCCTCCAGTAATTTAAATATCAGGAATGACAGCGTTCACATAATTAAAATAAAGCCCAAAACCACAACTGGTTATGGTACACGCCTGTAGTCCCAGCACTTGGGAGGCTTAGGCAAGAGAATCAGGAGTTCAGGGTCATCCTCAGCTACATTGCAAGTTTGAGGCCAGTCTCGGTTATATAAGTGTAATAAAAAATAAAATATTAAGTAAATAAACAAAGCCAAGCCAGCCTTGAGGTAGGCTAGATCTAAAATCCAATTCAGAACATGTGTCTCAGGCATACACACTCAAACACTGAAACCAGGTCTACTGCACCAGCCTATAACCCCAGCACTTAAGAGGCTGAGGCAAGAGTTCCAGGCTAACCTGAGCTACAAAGCAAGATTCTGTCTCAAAAATAAAACAAGGGGCTGGAGAGATGGCTCAATGGTTAAGAGCACTGGTTGCTCTTCCAGAGGACCCAGGATCAATTCCCAGCACCCACATGGCAGCTCACAACTGTCTGTAAGTTCATGAACCAATACATATAAAATAAAGTTAAAATAAATTTTAAAAATAAATAAAAATAAAACAGCAAAAAGTCAGACATGGTGACATATACCTTCAATCCCAATACTTAGGAGGTAGAGGCAGGTGGCCTGAGTTTGAAGCTAGCTTGGGCTACACATCAAGTTCCAAATCATCATTACATAGGAGATCCTGTCTATAAATAAATAAATACATTTTATTTATTTTTATTTATTTGTTCAAACGGATGAGCCTACTGGATGCAAGGCACCGGGCCCAGAGGAAAACAGATGAACATGACCTCACTGGACTATTGCAAGACAAAATACAAAACACAGAATAACATTTTATCCCAAATGTCTCAGAGAGAGACTTCAAGGAAGCTTGAAAGCTATTCTAGGGTTTTAGGTCATTTATTCATTCAACAAGTAATTCCTGAGCACCAGATGCTGTCCTAGATACTAGGACTGGAGTCACATGCACAGCAAAGAAGTAAGTAAACTTTTTGATGTATGAGAACAATTAAGAGCTATGAGGTGGGAGCAGAAAACTGGGTGTACAAGAAGTGGCAGGGGTCAGGGAAAAGATGCCTGAGGAATCCCTGTGACTGGAGAGAAGAAAGTAACCAAAAAAGCAGCTAGATAAGGACAGAGAAAGAGTAGGGCCAGATGTTCCAGAGCTGTTGAACACAATGACTGGGGAGCCAATGAAGGGTGCTGAGCAGAGGAAAGGAAGGGTTTGGTCTGCCCGCCTTTCTCTCTCACTGTGGTGGGTTTTTTGTTTGTTTGTTTGTTTTAATTTTTTTCCAAGACAGGGTTTCTTTGTGTAACACTCCTTCCTGGCTGTTCTGGAACTTGCTTGCTATGTAGACCAGGCTGGCCTCAAACTCAGAGAGATTTGCCTGCCTCTGCCTTCTGAGTGCTGGATTTGGTGTGTCTTAAGAGGATTCCTCTGGGCTGGAATTGGAGTTCAGAGGGAAGAGTGGGCCTAGCAGTTGCCAGGCCCTGATTCTGTCCCCAGCATTACAAAAGAATAAAAATCAAACCCATGTTCTCTGGCTGTAGGGCTGATACTAGACTGCAGGGATCAAGGGAGGCCAGAGGAAGAGTGACAGGAAGCTGGGTGTGGTAGTACAGGACTGTTACTCCAGTTACTGGGGAAGCTCAGGCAGGAGGAACACAAGTTCAGGACCCACGTGGGCTACAGAGTTTAAGGACAGCCTGGGTAGCTTAGTGAGATTCTTGTCTCAAAATAAAAAGCAAAAAGAGGACTGGGGGTGCCAGTACTTCAGTGTATTAAGACCCTAGGTTCAGTCCCCAGCCCTACAAAAACAAACAGCGTTCAAAAGCAAAAATAAGTCAGTAGATGGTACCTCAGGCCCCAGGAGGCAGCTCTGACAAGTTTGGATACATTCTCCAAGAACAAGCAGATAGATAGTAGGAGGGAACAAGAATCAAGGACCCACAGGTTTTGGCCACCAAGAGAAAGGACCACCTTCCCTGAAGACAGAGCACCAAAGGTGCCCCAGCTCCTCTCAGGATACAGTAACATAGGCATGTCCCTGAGCTCCCCTGCCAGGTGTTCTATGAACACTCTCCAAGTCAAGTTAACAAACAAAAGAGGCTGTCACCCACCACTATGCTCTCAAGGTGAAGCACCTCCAAGAGTGAAAGGAGTCCAGCAGGCTCCAGGAAAGGAGACACAGACACAAACACACAGACAGACAGACACACACACACACACACACACACACACACACACACACACACACACACACACACACACACACACACACACACACACACACACACACGACTCTGGTCTCAGCCACAGAGGCAGTTGCCATTTACTATGTACTCCATTATTACACATGGGGAAACTGAGGTACACAGTAAAAAAGTAACCTATCTTAGCTGCAGAACCAGTGTTTAAACACAGGGCACAAAGGCACTTGCTCTTAGCCATCACCTACACAACTGAGTTCTGTGTTCAGCTTTTAATATTTTCCAATATTTCTACAATTAGGCATGAGATTAGTAGTTTTCATTTTCTTCTCTTTTTTTTTTCCTTTGTTTGTTTTTGTTTGTTTCTGTAAGTACTGGAAATTGAGCATAGGGTCTCACACATCCTGGGCAAGTGCTCTCCCACAGAGCTAAATCTCCAGTCTTTTTACATTTAATTTTGAAAGAAGGTCTTGCTCAATTGTCCAGGCTGGTCTTGAACTTGCGGTCCTCCTGCCTCAGCTTCTTCAGTAGCTACAAGGAAAGACCTGCTCAAGGCTTAATACACATTTTCTAACTTTTCAAGGTCTTGTGTGTATGATTGGTACATACATGCCCATGTACAGGTTAAAGGAACATGTCAGGTGTCTTCCTCTAGGTATGTTCTTATTTCGTTAAGACGATCTCTCACTGAACCTAAAACTTGCCCTTTTGGTAGGCTAGCTGACGAATCTTTCTCCACTCCCTCAATGCTGAGGTTACAGACATAGCCATTATCTGGGTTTTTTTTCCTCTTTCTTTTTTTTTTTTTTTTTTTTTTTTTTGGTTTTTCGAGATAGAGTTTCTCTGTGTAGTTTTGCACCTTTCCTGGAACTCACTCTGTAGCCCAGGCTGGCCTTGAACTCATAGATATCCACCTGCCTTTGCCTCCTGAGTGCTGGAATTTGGGATTAAAGGCGTGTGCCTCCACTGTCCAGCGTTGTCTGGCTTTTTATATAGGTACTGGGATTCAAACTCATGTCCTCTTGCTGGCCCAACCAAGCACTCTTGCCCACTGAGCCATTTCCTCACATTTTTTTTTTTTAAACTAATTTACAAAGAGAGACCCAGGGCCATTTTCCCAATCATCTTCCAAAGATCTGCCACAAAACCACCTACCTCCTACCAGCTCCACACCCCCAGTAAGAAAAGTAAGCAACTGTCAGCCCTCAGCTCCAGCTTTCCATTTAGATAAATTCCTGTTCTCATCCCAGACCTTTGCCTTGGGGAAGATGGTCAATTCTCAGCAGCAGCCCCTAGCCCAGGAGCAAGGCTGTAGGAGAGTCCCTAAGGGTGGAACCTCCTAAAAAGCATGAGTGACAGGCCCACTCCCACCAAGGGAAGAGAAGGTGGGTCCCAGGGAATGACCCAGAAGTAAAAATACAAAGTTCAACAAGTCTCTCTAAGGCTCTATGAGCCCTGCTTAGTTGATTCTATTGGCAGTGTTCTCCTGGTGTCTTCCATCCCTCTGGCTTCTACAATCCTTCCTCCCCCTCTTCATCAGGGTTCCCCAATCTCCAACTAAATATTGGCTACAGGTCTTTGCATCTGCTCCCATCTGAAAGGAAACAGAGGAGTGGATCTGGGAGCAAAGAGAGGTGAGGGAGAAGAGACTGGGAAGAGTGGAAAATGCAGTGGGGATGTAATATATGAGAGAATAATTTAAAAAAAAAAAATACGAGGTGCAGTGCAGGCTAGACCACCCACGCTGATAAACCCATGGCCACAGCACAGGCTCAACCACTCCCTAGAAGGCTGGGAAGCTTTCCCCATAATCCTTTTCTAGAGATAAACTGAGGCACAGTCAGCAGTTACACAGGTTACTCAAGATGAAAAAGTCTAGCAGGGATGTTAACACAATGATAGTTTGTGTGAGGCCCTAGGTTCAACCTCAGAGGGTGGGGAGTGCGGGTGCCTGCCTATTATGAGGTAAGTCTGTGCTGACTGCAACACTTAGCTTTGGAAGACCCCAAGCCACCTGCTTCAGTTTGCTATCCTTTGAGGCACGGTATTACTCTAAACCAAGCTGCCCTGAAACTCTTAATCCTTCTGCCTCAGCTTCCCAAGTGCTGCAATTGCAGTTATGTGCCTCTACCAGGCTAACCAACCCACTCTGTATTGTGTCTGGACTCTCTAGCTACACAGAAGTTCTTGCTTGCCAACTGCCCTCTCACTCATTCTGGTTCCAGGACTCCAGAAACAGGGCATCCAGAAAGCCTAGACCAGTGGGAGGAGGGGCATAGGAAGTCTCTAAGATGAAAATTGAGGGAGGATGGGAACCTGCCTAAGGTGAAGCACAGTTTATCCATCTTAATTTTCTGTGGCAAAAAGTCCCTAGAAAGAGGGAACACAAAACTGGGTTTCTTGGGTAGGCTTCTTATCTGATTAGAAGATAGAGAATACCCCAAACACATTTTAGTCATCATTGCCCAGCAATAAAATACATCCTAGTATGGGCTAACAAGATGCTTGCTGCCTAAAGACCTGAGTTCAATCTTCAGACCCCGACATGGTGGAAGGAGAGAACCACCCCCCGGCTCAGGTTTCTGACTTACACATGTGTGACATGGTATGCATGCCCTCATACATACATTATATAAAGTATGTGTGTATGTATATGTATGTATATGCAAAATATACACACTGGTAGAGAATCTAATGTCTAGTCAACCCACTTTCGCCCAACACAAGAGAAGAAAATAAACCAGGAAATACCCCAGCATCCAAGTAACACTGAGCCAGATTCCAGCGGGTCCTTGCAGAATAATTTTGTTCTCTCCACACATGGCACAATGGTAAAAAACACACAGGTGTTCCTCTGTGGCAAACAGGCACCAATCTCTTGCAGATACCTGAATGCTAATCACTAGCATTGTTTTCAGACCTGGAGAAACCTCCAGCCTTGTGACTTTAAAATGGGAGTCATATTTAAGTGTGGTAAGTTTCTCGACCAAAAATGGCTGGCACCCTTCCTCACCCAAAACACTAAAGTCTGCCAGTGGGCCTTCATAGGTCACCACTACTATCAGGGAGGTACTCCAAAACAGAACAAGAAAATACTTGTGGGCGCTAATCAGTAACTAAGAAACGGGTGTTTTTCCTGTTTCTCAAACAGAAAGAAAAGGCATTGTGTCCAGGCTGTCCTATTGTATTCACTAAATAATCAGGACAGCATGATACAGGAGTGTTCTGGAACAATGGGCAAATCGCATTACAGGGACATGAAATCCACAAGCACTGGGGATTAGAGCAATCAGCCAGGGAACTCAGCCTAGGATCATTTCAGAAGAAAGCTACCTGGAGAGGACCTGAAGTCCCTGAATATCCCCAGAGCCTCACAAGGTGGAAGGCACTCTACCAGGGTCCCAGGCATCTTCCACTGCACCCCAAACCCTCAAAGTTTGGTAGAAGGGACTCATACCCTTCTCTTGGCTTATCCTTCCTGTTTCCTTAAACTTTCCTGGTAGCATTTAGGCCGAAAGGAAGGAAAGGATTAGAAAAACATGATACCAGAGAATAGGGAGGTAAAACAAAACGGTGGGGGATCCCCCAAAAAAGGGGTGGGAAGTCCCTTTCTAGAGCTCCTGCCCGGTGTTCAGAGATGAGGTGTGTGCTGAGAATGGGGATTCTATCCCCACAAAGGAGGGAAAAACCCCTCTTTGCTGCCTCCAGATCAGGCCTCCCTTCTCAGGTAGAAACCCAAAGCACAGAGGCCCCTCCCTGCACACGCCCAGCTCTCCCGGAACCGGGTCCCCAGAGTCTGGCCTCGGGGGCTGCTCCCGGGCCCGGGTGGCGGGTCCCCACGTCTAGGGCTGGAGAGCAGCTGGGCCCGCGCGTCCCAGAGTACCCCGCGCCCCCGGAGTCCCCAGGACCTGCCCGGCCACCCCTCGCCGCACCCGCGGCCCACCACCTACCCAAAGCGGGTCGGAGCCATCAGCGCTGCAGAAGCTGCGCAGCGCCATGCGGGCGGCCGGGCTGAGCGAGGAGCCGCAGCGTCGCGCGGTTGGCCCGCGTCACCGGGATGCAGCCCCGCCCCGCGACGCCCCGCCCCGCCCCGCTCCGCGCGTGGGAGCAAGCGAGGCCACTCGGTGTCCGGGGCTGGGCCTGTAGGCCGCGTCTGCAGCTCCCACCCCTTCGCCGGTTCCTGACGCCGACAGGGCCGCGAGGAACCCATTACTGGGCCCTCCACACAACACCCTGGCTTCGTCCTTGGCGATCCTAACTGTACAGCCTTTCCCCTGCTGCGGAGCTATTTCCTTCACAGTCAACTGGCTTGCAGCTGGCGGGGTAAGGATGTGCGCTCCCAAGAAAGGAAAAAGAATAGGGAAACTGAGACTAAGAGAGGTGAGGAAACTCGCTCAAGGCCTCTCAATGAGTAGAGGTGGAGTTCGTTCTAATCAGGAACCTTATGATTCCATCCTAAACACTGAGATCTCCATCCTAAACACCTGTTGCCACCCCTCCTCCCATGGTCTGCAAAGCACCTTGGGAATTTCTCCGGTCTGAGTGCCACCAGGAAATAAGTCCTTTCCTTGTCTTGCTTGGTAGGGATTTGGGGACAGGGTCTCATATAACTAAGTTTGGCCTCTAATGCACTATGCAGGTGAAGATGACCTTGAACTTCTGATCCTCCTGCCTCTCTCCCTTCCCCCCTTTTTTGAGACAGGGTTTCTCTGTGTAGCCCTTGGCTGTCCTGGAACTCGATTTGTAGACTAGGCTGGCCTTGAACTCAGGGATCCACCTGCCTCTGCCTCCCAAGTGCTGTGATTAAAGGCATACACCACCACGCCAGGCCATGCCTCAGCTTCTTGATAACCTAGCCAACTGGGTTAATGTGGTGCTGAGAATAGAACTCAGGGCTTCATCCATGCTAGGCAAGCATTCTACCAACTGAGCTATGCCACTCCAGCCCCTTGAAAATATTTTAATTAAAAAATAATAATAAAGGTAAATGAGGAGGATAAGCATAATTTATGAGGATCAACCACAAGCCAGAGAATGTGTTAGGTATGGAAACAGAGCCTACACCTACCCCATGAAGTAGGCCTGGCAACAACTGAGTTATTGATCTTCACCTCAGAAGCAAGGACACTGAAGTCTAGACACATAAGACTACTTAACATGGTTGGAAAGCTACTCAAGGCTTCATGCTTAACAATATACACACATTAACCTAAAACCCATCCATTAACCCATAAAGTACATAGTATTATTCTTCCTCTTTTTCAGATTAGAGACCAAAACAGAAAGCAAAAGCAACTTGTCAAAGATCATTGCTTCATGTCACACTGTAGTTAGAGTTTTCCTGCCTGGCCCAGTCAGGACAAATCTCTCTTACCCGCCAGTCCCACAGTCGCTCAGACCCAACCAAGAAAGCACACAGAAACTTACATTGTTTAGAAACTGTATGGCCATGGCAGGCTGCTTGTTATCTACTTCTTCTATCTTAAATTAACCCATTTCTGTTAGTCTATACTTTGCCACATGGCTTGTGGCTTACCAGTGTCTTTACATGTTGCTTTTCATGGCGGCGGCTGGCGGTCTCTCCAGTCTTCTACTTCCCAGAATTCTCTTCTCTCTTGTCCCGCCTATACTTCCTGCCTGGCCACTGGCCAATCAGAACTTTATTTACACAGAGCGATATCCACAGCATCACACCACTACCTTCTCTCACAAATACACACAAAATAAATTTAACTTAATTTGGAAAATAAGTTGGAAGTTTGGGCAGGGTGGCACACACCCTTAACTCCAGGACTCAGAAGGCAAAAAGGCAGGTAGATCTCTGTAAGTTCTGGGCCAGCCAGGGCTACCTAGTAAGACAGACTCTGAATGAATGAATGAATGAATGAATGAATGAATGAATGAATGAATAAATAAGATGGACAGCAACTGAGTCTTGAAGACATGTGCAATGCAACTCCCCTCACAGACACACACACAAGAAAATGAACAGAAAGACCTTAGAGGAACCAGCTTGGGAATAGGATGGAGAGAGGGAAGCAGGCAGGACACATAAGGCCTAGGTTGGAGTTACCAGGACCCAAGCATGCAGGATTATGATAGCCAAGGGAGAGACTGGGAAGAGACACTGATGGACTTTAGGTAGGGCACAAATGTGATTTCTTTCCATTCTTAGCCTCTTTACTCACTTTTTCTTTCAACTAATCATTGATCTTTTCACTAGGCAAGCCTGTGACAGGGTGCTGACATGAATCACGGGATTTACATGCATATTCTTGGAAAGAGGGTTCGGTGGTGTCTACTAAGCTGAACATCTCTACAGCAGTTATGTATAAGAGAAACACTGATTCTGTCTATCCATGACCTCTACTAAAAGACTTGTACCACAGTGTGGATTAACTCCACAAAGCCTGATAAGGGACTTTAGATGGCAGGCACAAACCAGCGTCTGATCAGTTCTGTTCACCTGATGTTCAAGAATAGGGACAACTGGGACTGGAGATACAGTTCAGTAGGTATGAGTACGTGTTGCCAGGCCTAACAACTTGAGTTCCATCTTGTAACCTACATAAATATGGGTAGAGAGAGGGCAGGAGAGATGGCTCAGTGGTTAAGAGCACTGACTGCTCTTCCAGAGGACCTAGATTCAATTCCCTGCACCCACATGGCAGCTCACACCTATGTGTAACTCCAGGATCCAACCCCCTCACACAGAAATATATTCAGGCAAACCACCAATGTATACAAAATAAATAAGTTTTTTTTTAATTAGGTGGAGAGAACAGACTCTCTAAAATTGTTCTATGAAACTCCACATGTGTAATGTTCCATATGTGACCACACAAATACATTATACACATACAAAAATAAATACCTTTTTAAGAATAGTAAAAAGTGCTGGGCAGTGGTGGTGCACACCTTTAATCCCAGCACTTAGGAGGCAGAGGCAAGCAGATCTGAGTTCGAGGCCAGCCTAGTCTACAGAGTGAGTTCCAGGACAGGCTCCAAAGCTACACAGAAAAGCCCTGTCTCAAAATAACAACAACAACAATAACAAAAAAAAAAAAAAGGAAGGAAGGAAGGAAGGAAGGAAGAAAGAAAGAAAGAAAGAAAGAAAGAAAGAAAGAAAGAAAGAAAGAAAACTTTAAAAAAAAAAAAAAAGAAAACAAATCAGGCCTGATAGCGCTCAGCCCTGTCATCTCAGTTACCCTGGAGATTGAGATAGGAAGACCAAGGCCTACCTGGGGTAGTTCAAGGCCAGCCAGGGCAACTTAGCAAGCTGGAACTCTGTTTCAAAAAGAAGAGAGTAAAACTGTAGCTCTGTGGTGGAGCATGTGTGGCTCTAGGTGTATATAAGGTCTGTGCTTGGCCCTCAGTATTAAAAACTAAAAAGAGGCAAGATTAATATACAAGCTGGACTTCATGGCACACATGTGCAATCCCTCCACTCAGGAAAGCAGAGGCAAGAGGATGCATGCAAGTTTGAGGCCAACCTCGTCCATATAGTGAATTCTAGATCAAGTAGGGTAGAAGTGAGCAAGAACCTGCCAGAGAGCAGGGAATGACCTGTAGGTTGAGCAGATTGATAGCAATGTGTTCTTATATATATGGGTATCCACCTACGTGTTTTTAAATGCATTGAGCTTACTTTAATGTATAAAACTTATACTATGATTTGGAATTTTAAAATTACACAGATGTGGTGGTACACACATGTAAACCCAGCATTTGGAGAGCAGAGACTGGAGGATTAAAAGTTAGAGACCAGCCTATATAGAAAACTCAAGGCCAACCTGGGCTACACTGCCAGATCCTTCATTTGTTTTTTGAGGGGTGATCTTATGTAACCCAGGCTTGACTCAAATTTGCTATGTTCCTGAGAATTACCTTAAACTCAATTCTCTACCACCCAGATGCTTAGATCACAAGTGTGTGCCAACTGGATAACATAATAATTAAGATCAAATTCAGGGCTTCATGCATGCTAGGTGAGCTATATCCCCAGTCTGTAGAGGTCAAGAGACTTGCCCTCAGCCCCCACTCAGGGTTTCTTAAGAGAAACACTTCCAGGAGCAAGGGAAAAAGAATATTTCTATAATAATTTCACACACCTAGTCAAATGCTCTTCATTTTAGGTTCTTTTTTCTGTGCTCCTTATTCTTCTATCTTTTTTCTTCTCTTCATCTTTATTATTCTACCAATTACAAATATATCTCCATTCATTAGCAACTTATTAGTAAAAACTACAAAGCAAACTCTCAGGGACAAGCATTCTGATAAGAGTCTGAATTATCAATTGCTATAAGTTGTAATTGTGTCCTGGCCTGCAAAAGTTCATGACAATGGCTCCTGACACCAGCCCCTCAAAATTATTTTCTAAATAAAAGTAAAGGAGTAGGCCAGCCGGTGGTGGCACACACCTTTAATCCTAGCACTTGGGAGGCAGAGGCAGGAGGATCTCTGTGAGTTCGAGGCCAGCCTGGTCTCCAAAGCAAGTTCCAGGAAAGGCACAAAGCTACACAGAGAAACCCTGTCTCGAAAAACAGAAAGAAAGAAGGAAAGAAAGAAAGGAAGGAAGGAAGGAAGGAAGGAAGGAAGGAAGGAAGGAAAGGAAGGAAGGAAGGAAGGAAGGAAGGAAGGAAGGAAGGAAGGAAGGAAAGAAAGAAAGAAAGAAAGAAAGAAAGAAAGAAAGAAAGAAAGAAAGAAAGAAAGAATAGGATAAACATAATTCTTGAGGACCTACCAAGAGATGGCGTTGGGTGTTAGGGGCAAGGCAGTGATCAAAACACAAGCCCTGCCGTGCCATGATAGAAGTGGAGGTGGGGCTGCAGCTTGGTGGTAGAGCACTTGCCCAGCATGCAAAAGGCCCTGGATTCTATCCCCAGCTTTGTCCAGACAGAGAGAGAGAGAGAGAGAGAGAGAGAGAGAGAGAGAGAGAGAGAGAGAGAGAAGTAAGTCTCCATGTCCCAAGAAAGCAGAGGTTCCTGTGACCTCCTCAGCCAAACTGCAACCTTCAGGTTTTTTTCATTAAGATTTATTTATTTTTATTTGAAGTGCATGTTTGCCCAAATGTATGTATTTGCACCACATGCTTGCAGTGCCCTCCGAGGCCAGAAGAGGAGGTCAGATCCCCTGGACTGGAGTTACAGACAATTGTTAACTGCCTGCCGTATGGGTGGCTAGGAACTGAACCCAGATCCTCTGTAAAAACAGCAAGTGATCTTAAGCTCAGGCCCATCCGTTTGTGTTTGGGGAGCTGAGAGGGGAGGACACCTGATATGAGTGCTGGAAGCCAAACTCAGGTCTCCAAGATAAAACAATGAGTGCTCTTAACCCTTAAGGCATCTCTCCTGCCTATTGTGGAGACATTGTCTGTCACCATGGGAGAATATACATAGGGTAGAACCCAGTTTTAAGCTGCTGCCATCTCCCACCTAAATCCCTTGCACCTGTCTTATCTTAAACCCATCTGTCCCCACAACAATAAGAGTCCCAGCAACCAGAGGGGTCCTAATAATGTAAGAATGCCACCCTCAGCCCGGCGGTGGTGGCACACGTATTTAATCCCAGCACTCGGGAGGCAGAGCCAGGCAGATCTCTGTGAGTTGAGGCCAGCCTGGTCTACCAAGCGAGATCCAGGAAAGGCACAAAGCTACACAGAGAAAAAAAAAAAAAACAAACAAACAAACAAACAAACAAACAAAAATAAAGAAAGAAAGAATGCCACCATCTGCATTAGCTCCAGAGACTTCCTGTCATATTTGGGGTAAAAAAAAAAAATCCTCATATTTAGGGAGACCTCCAAAAGGAGCAAAAGCAGGGATATGAGCCGGGCGGTGGTGGTGCACTCCTTTAATCCCAGCACTTGAGAGGCAGAGGCAGGTGGATCTCTGTGAGTTCAAGGCCAGCCTGAGCTACTCCAGGAAAGGCTAGCAAAGCTACCCAGAAAAACCTTGTCTTGAAAAAACCAAAAAAAAGAAAGAAAAAAAAAAAAAGCAGGGATATGACACAGACAGGTATATATGCAAAGCTTGAATCACATGATTACCAAGAGCAAAGGGAAAGCAGCCAGAATCCATAGATTGTGAATAGGTGACAAAATGTAGCATCTCTATCCAATGGAACGTTCTCCACCTCACAAAGGAAATCTATTGCATGGATAAATCTGAGGGTGTTGTACCAATCAAAATAAGCCCACCAGAGAGCAGAGTTCCTTCCCTATGTCCATCCTACTGTTAGTTTGGCAGACTGCATTTGTACATTTTAAGATATTTGTTTCATCATTCCCAGTTTCTATCCTTATGTGTAACTCTCCCATGGTGACAACCAACAATGTCTCCACAACAAAGCAGGAGAAATGGCTCAGGGATTAAGAGCACTTGTTCTATCATGAGGACTTGAGTTTGGCTTCCAGCACCCATGTCAGGTGGCTCACCTGTAACCTCAAGTTCCAAGGGATCCATCACCCTTTCCTGTTCTCCCCAGGCACCTATACTCACATACACAAACACTCACACAGATACATAATAAAATGTTTTAAATGACTCTACATTATAAATGTACTGGAAGATCAAACTCAAACTTGTTGAGACTCACTGATAGAGATTTTAGGCCAGGAAGTAATGTGATTGGATTGATTGATTAATTGATGGATGGATGGATGGATGGATGGATGGATGGATGGATGGATTGGCAGGGTCTCAGTTTGAGTCTAATCTAGAGTTTGCTATATAGTCTAGGCTGGCTTTAAAATCTTAGTCCTCCTGCCTTAGCCTCCCTAGTCCTGGGATTATAGGCACTATGCAGGATTTGAATTCACATTTTTTTTTTTTTTGAGCTGAGGATCAAACCCTGGGCCTTGTGCTTGCTAGGCAAGCACTCTATCACTGAGCTAAGTCCCCAACCCCTGGATTCACATTTTTTAAATGGTCATTCCCTGTCCTCTCCTGGGGTCAACTTGTATCCCTACCCAGTGTGCTGCATTCATTTGGATGTAGTGATTGGACCAAGCTTGAGCATGTCAACCTATCACACAATCTGAAAGACACAGAGTAATTTAAGCTGAGAATTTAGGGAAAGACAATCTTGACGAGGCCTCCCCACCACATCCAGACTAGAAGTCTGACAAGAAAAACATGTTGGAAAGTCAGTAGCCATCTTGGTGACTCAAACTGGGACCAACTCCAAGCAAGCAGAAGCCAGAAGGTAGAAAGGGAGCCATTTTTCTGGTGGTTTCATTTGCTTTCTAGATACAGCCTTGTTTTTGTTAAGTTTTATGTGCAGGAGTCTCACATTCAGGTCTCCTGACCCAGTTTGCCCAAAGAGGCCAACGTGCCTGACAGATCTGGGGCTGGGCCTTCGTTTCTCCTTGAAGCTTCACTCTGCTTAGGCAGCACCTGCTTAGCCAACATCCTCACCTTTGACTTCTGCCAAACTAGCCCCACCTCTTCTATCCTGTTAAAGACCTCCATAGTCACTATTGACAGTTCCTTTCACCTAGCCCCAAAGAGCAGCTATAAACAAATAAACTGATGAAAAAGCTGAGGATGCCGCTCAGTTGGTAGAGTGCTCGCCTGGCACATACAGAGCTCTGGGCTTGATCTCCAGCACAACATAAATAGGACACAGTAGACTCCACCAGCCTAGGCTACATGTAGCATGGAAAGGACCAGATAGCCAAGAGCTTTTAAGCTAAGCAGAATGAAACAATGTTGCAGAAAAATTACATTGTTGTAACTTTCTAGGGTGCTGTCCTGTTTATTGGGGATTTTAATTAGGGCTTAATAATTCTACATAGTTGTGGAGCACTGTGTGTGATAATTTGAAGTATCCAAGTCCTCTACTTATTAAGAGAGAGTTGTCACTGAGTATGCTGCAGAATGCTGGACCACACTCTCCTGTTTAACTCTTCTGCTGCGATTCTCTAACTTCCTCACCACCTCTTTCTTCCTCACCCTTTGGGGCCTCCATAATTCTCCCTCTGCTCTCTGCTTCCCTTTCTTTTTTTGTTTACAGTGCACATGTATAGGGGTACTGCATGTGCTTATGGAGGCCAGAGATTGATGTTGGGTGTCTTCCTCTATTGCTTTCCACTTTGTTTTTGGAGACAAGTTCTCTCACTGAACCTGGAGCTCACCAGTTGGATAGATTGTCCAAGGCCCAGATATCTTCCTGTCTCATCCTCTCAGGGGCTGGGATTATCAGTGTGCACCACCATACTTGTTGCTGTTTCTTTTTCCATGTGAAATGCCAGGTCTATTTAAACTGGCCACCATAGGCCCTGCCACAAGGATACTGGGAGCTGGGAGCCTAAGCAAGGAAGGCATACCCAGGAAGTAGAGGGTACAATTCAGCTGAGACTTCAGAGCAGCAGTCTAGTTACAAGCAGGCTGCACTACTGGGGCCAGGCCTATGGAGTGCAACTCCACTCATGGCCTTAGAGTAGAAGAACTTCACCCCTCCTCCTTAGGGTTGCCCTGGGCTGGGCTAAACCACATATGGATGAAGTGGCCACCCCCTAGGCTGTAGTTGATGATCTTGTGGGAGAGACTTCAGATTTCCTAAATAGAGCTGAAATATAAGTGGAAGGGGTAGCAGGCGGCTCCTGCTATGCCCTGAGGTCCCTTTGCAATCCTTGTACATGTTGCTCTTGAAAGTGAAAGAGATACAACAATCCTTTGACCAGCACTGACAATTCTCTTGTACAGGGACACATCAAGGATCAGCTGTTTGTTCCAGCTCTGGTCCTCCTGCTGATCCAGGATCTAGAGTTAGAGGAGCACTCATAGACACAGGTATCTTGGACAAATCATCATTTGCATTTTGATGTCATGTGATTTGGCTGGTGTTGGTGGAGCAGTTCCAGGGACTTCACTGCTCATGTACATTGGCCTGGATTTTCCTAGTGGTGCTTAGTGTAAACAATGAGTTCTGTCCTAACCTAAGTAGTCCTGTGCTGTACACCCCATGTGGCCACCCACATCAGAAGCAGCAGCTGTACTGTCAATGGTTGAGATATTAAACCTCTCTAATCTCCAAGGAACAAGCATTGGGTGATATTTCAGCACCAACTCTGGGGGTGGGAGTTGGGAGAATAGCCTGGTTGTATTTTATCCTTAGACTGGCTGAGCTCTGATATAGACCTCAATTTCCATTTCTGGATTCTCTGGGTTTCAGGCTCAAAGAAGGTCTTTCCAGTTCTGCAAATTCTTTTACATCTGCTGGGAGCACCATAGAGTATGTGGTCCCAGATGAGGGGTGCTGGGTGTCAAAAGCTATGTGTGTGGCCCCAGAGAAAGGCTCCAGGTTAAACATAACACAGGAGGCACTAGCTTGTGTGTCTTGGTAGAAGTTTAGGCAAGAGGGAAGTCAGTAGTTTGGTGAATGCCTGAGGAGAAGAAAAGAGAGGAGAAAAGGGGAAGAGATGAAAGAGACATAAAAGAAAGAAGAAAGACTAGAAGGAGAAGAAGGCAGGCTTTTCACATGCTAGGGATCCAAACTCAGGTCCTAATGTATGTGTAGCTATAATCCTAGATGCTCTCCCTTGCCCCCTTTTCCTCCCTTCTCCCTCCTTCCCTCTCTCCCTTTCTTTCTTTCTCTCCTCTCCACTCCCCTCTTTCTACTTCTGCTTAAGAGTGAGATCAGCTGCGCAGTGGTGGCACACTCCTTTAATCCCAGCACTTGGGAGGCAGAGGCATACATGGATCTCTCTGAATTCAAGGCAAGCCTAGTCTATAGAGTGAGTTCCAGGACAGTCAAGACTACAAAAAAAAAAAAAAAAAAAAAAAAAAAGAGTGAGACCAGGCAGTACTAGTCTTTCAGTACCAGGATCACTTCACACAATGGCCTCCAGATCCATTCATGTTATCTATTATGGCAATAACTCCTCAGGCTCATGTTTTGATTGCTTGTTCCCTAGCCACTCCACTAGTGCTACATTGAAAGACTGTAGAAACTGGCTGGGTGTGGTGGGCACACTTGGGAGACAGAGGCAGGAAACTATCTATCAAGTTGAGGCCAGCATGGTCTACATGGTGAGTTCCAGGCTAGCCAGGGCTGCACAATGAGACCCTGTCTAAAAATAATAAAAAAATAGTAATTTTTTTAAGAATGTGGAAATTTGAGGAAATGGTGCTGTGGGGGAGGTAGGTCACCAGAAGGGGACCATCCCAGGGTATATTACCCCTCTAGGGTATGATGAACAGCTGTTCCACATTCACCATTGACTGAACCCTCTGAAGCCCTGAGCTAAAACAAACCTTCAGGGCCGGAGAGATGGTTCAGTGTGAAGGGGTGGGGAGGAGGGAGAGGTTGTATTTCAGTTTGCATATTATTTCCAGTTACTTTTTTGTTGCCAAGATGAAATAACATTATCACAATCAACTTTCAGAGTTTATTTTGGCTTATGGTTCCAGAAAGAAGGTGTGATAGCAAGTAGCAGGAGCAGGTGTCGCTCCAGGAGCAAGAAGATGAGAGTGATCGCATCTCATCTACAAAAAAGAAGCAGAAAATGTAACTGAAAAGGGACAAGGCCATAAACTTTCAATGCCTGGCCCCAGTGAACTTCCTCCACCTCCTAAAAGTTCCATAACCTCCCCAAACCATGTCTCCAACAGAGAACCAATTGCTCAAAAGTGTGAATCTATGAAGGACATTTCTCTTTCAAACCACCATGTATGGCTTCCTCAATCACTTTCCATATTATTTCTTTTAAAGATTTATTTTTATGTGTATGTGTTTTTTGCCTGCATGCATGTCTGAGCATCACATGCATGTCATTTGCCCAAGGAGACCAAAAGAGAGTGTCAGATCCCCTGAGACTAGAATTACAGATGGTTGTGAGCCACCACATGGGTGCTGGGAATTGAACAAAGAAGAGCAGTCAGTCCTCTTATCCAGTGAGCCATCTCTCCAGCCCACTCTACCTTATTTTTTGAGACAGAGCTTTCCACTGAACTTGAAGTTCACCAATTTCCCAAGTTACCCAAGTTAACACACAGAGGCTTATATTAATTAAAACTGCTTGGCCATTAGCTCAGGCTAACTATTGACTAGCACTTACACTTAAATTAACCAATAATTCTTATTTATATTTAGCTATGTGACTTGGTACCTTTTCTCAGTTCTGCCTTTACATCTTGCTTCCTCTGCGTCTGGCTGGTGACTCCTGACTCAGCCTTCCTATTCCCAGAATTCTCCTCTCTGCTTATCCTGCCTATATTTCCTGCCTGGCTACTGGCTAATCAGCATTTTATTTATCAACCAAATCAGAGTAGCACACATTCACAGCATACAGAATAACATCCCCATCACTCATGCTTTGTTGCAAATACTTTACAAACTGAGCCATCTTCCCAGTCTCATAGCCCAGTCATGTTTCAAACTTTAGTTTCTTCTATGTATAATAATAATAGTACTCACCTAGGGGCATTGCCTCACATTATGACTTTTGTAGGTCCCATTTCTCAATAAAATATGTAGTTAGATGATAGATAGATAGATAGATAGATAGATAGATAGATAGATAGATAATAGATAAATAGGTAGGTAGATAGATAGATAAGTAGGTAGGTGGATGGATGGATGGATGGATGGATGGATGGATGGATAAACAGACAGACAGCATTGGGTATGAAGACAGAAGTAAGGCCAGACATGCACACGTGGAATCTCAGCACTCATGAAGAAGAGGCAGAAGGATTGCAACAAATTCAAAGCCAGCTTAGTCTAAGTAGCAAATCCTGGGTCAGGCAAGGCTACACACACAGTAAGACTCTGTCTCAAAATCAATACCACCCCACAAAAATAAATAAAATACATACATACATACATACATACATACATACATACATACATGCACCATCTGGAGTTAATGGACACAGGGTCTCTTGGGAAAACCAGGACTAGATCTGTGTAATATAATAAGTGTGATTCAAATAAAAAAGGACCACATGGAAAGCACAATAATACTGCAGGAATGCTTCCCAGTTAGAAAGTGTTAATTCTTTTGCAGCAGTTTAAAAATAGATGCTGGAATTGCAGCTATGGGTAGAATGCTTACCCTGCATGCACAAAGCCCTAGGTTCAATCCTTAGCACTATAAACAGTATAGCTTAACTTAGCATCCTGCAGGTGGAAGGATTGGATGTTCAAGATCATTCTCAGATACATAGCAAGTTTGAGGCTAGCCTGAGCTACTTGAGACCCTATTTGCAATAAAATGACAAAATCCCAGGGTTTTTGTTTGTTTATCTGCTTGCTTTGTTTTTAACTTAAGAATTTGCTTCTAGCTGGGTGGTGGTGGTGGTGGTGCACGCCTGTGTTAGGGACCAAGATTTCAGGAACCAAACATGAACCATGGAAAGTACTAACTAAGCCAGAGAACAAGTCATAAGCCCACCGCCCTTCCCCAGAGCAATAACACCTGTTTACTAACCGGAGGCTCCCGAAGATAAGAACATTCCACAGTCAGGTGCCATGGCAACCAAATGTAAAGAGCATTCCATGGTCAGGTAGCCTAGCAACAGAACAAATGGCCCCTGACCAGTGACCTTAGCCGACTTCCTGCAGTTGCACCACCTGCATGTCTCCCACGTTCTGCACGCCTTCCACGTCCCTTCCCCTTCCCTCCTTCCTGCCCCTTCCCCTCTTATGCTATATAAGCCATGCGGAGGAAAATAAAGATTGGCGGCTTGATCAGAATACTGTCTTGCTGTCATCTCTTGTGTCCCCTGTCTCTCATTCGCTCCCACAGGTGGGTCGCCCCCGTTGAAACCACGCTGGCCTGTAATCCCAGCACTCGGGAGGCAGAGCCAGGTGGATCTCTGTGAGTTTGAGGCCAGCCTGGACTACAGAGTGAGATCAGGACAGGCACCAAAACAACACAGAGAAACCCTGTCTCGGAAAAAAAACAAACAAACAAAAAACAAAAACAAAAGAAAAAGAATTTGCTTCTAAAATTGGTGTGAGGAAAGAAAAAAATAGAAAAAAAATGTACAAAAGCAGCCATTCTTGGGAAAGCAAGAAAAAATAAGAGGAAAGGTCTCCTAACTGTATAACAAAACTGATTATAATTATTTTCAGTTATCAGTGTTGCTGGGAAGTTTGGGGAGTCCCATCAGAGATGCCATATGATACCAGAACTTTGGGTTCCCTTTTGGGGTTCCTAGTCTCATTAATAAAAGGACTTAGGAATAGAATCAAAGGGAAGCTGGAGAACAACTTTATTAGCTAGCATTTAAAAGGAAAACACTACAGGGCAATCAAACTGTCAATCCTGGCAGCTCCCTGGAGGAGAGTGAAGAGGAGAAGGAGAAAAGCTGTTCATGGGCTGGAGAGATGGCTCAGTGGTTAAGAGCCCTGGCTGCTCTTCCAGAGGTCTTGAGTTCAATTCCCAGCACCTACATACTGTCTCACAACCATCTATAATAGGATGTGATTCACTCTTCTGGCATGCTGGTATACATGCAGATCACTCACACATAAAATACAATTAAAGAGAAAAGAAAAGCCGTTCAGTGAGTTAAGCTGGCAGATAGGTCTACAGGTCAGTCACATGCAGGAAGTGAGCTTTAGAGGAAGTGAAAAAGCCCTAAGGACCAGAGAAAGTCTAGCCAGGTTTTGAAAGAGAAAGGAAAATTCCCTTTCTGAGTCAGAGGGGCAGGCAGATGCTGCTGAACTTCTCAGAGTTCCATGGGGAAAGAAGTCTAGGAAGGAAAAGTACTGTTTTTCATTTAAGGAAGTTATTCCACCTATCTTTTTTAATGATTTAAGGTTAGTCCACCTTCCTGGAGGTAGTCCTGATATCCTAAGGGCTGGTCCCTTAGCAAGGCCATTGATCTGCCCAACTGGAATGTTAGGTCTCCACCCTGGCCAGAGACTTCACTCTGCTGAATGTAAGAAAATAGTTTCCCCCTAATATTAAGGTCTCTCCCATTACACTGCCATTAGGGACTTACATAAAATACAAAAAGGAAGTGGGTCTTGGATATATACCCAAGAAATGCTCAATCATACCACAAGGACACATGTTCAACAATGTTCATATCAGCATTATTCATAATAGCAAGAACCTGGAAACAACCTAGATGCCCCTCAACTGAAGAATGGATAAAGAAAATGTGGCACATATACACAATGGAGTACTCCTCAGCAGTAAAAACCAATGTTATCATGAAATTTGCAGGCAAATGGATGGATGTCGCGCCCGCCTCGACCAGCAAGGAAGATGCAACACCGGGATTCTTCTTAATACAGTTTAATCAGACCTTTGGTTAATTGCATTGTCTTTCTCTCTCTCTCCCTGGGGCAAGCCTCTCCAAGCACCTAAGTAGGGCTGGGCAACCAACCCCAGGCAGCCACGTGGGCACTGTCCACAGGTTCACGCATATGCCAGCAGCACACGAATCCAGCCACAGCCAAATAAGGAGCTGTTTACCATAAAGAGTGTTTGCCATCGGGAAGGCAGAGGGTAGAAGCCAGCACCATCTTTAGGGTGCGGCTACACACAGCTCTCTACAGTTTCCCCCTTTTTGTTTTACAGAGCAACAGGCAAGAGTAGAGGTCTGATCTCTGCTAAAATGGAACATGTACTAATGTTTGTCCAGGCGTCGTCCACCCAGAGAACACTAGACCCGTCCGATACCCTTTTCACAGAGGTGGGAGTTAGGGTACCAACCCACATGCAATCAGACTTGCTCTTCTTGAGGTCAGCGTATCATAACTTCAAGTGCAGTGCGCAGGCCTCGCATCCTGTGCCTAAATATCTTTTAAGGTAGCCAACCAGGCTTGGGGGGACTGTCCTGCATCAATGGCCATAAAGGCTTGGACAATCATGGCTGCATGGCGATGCTGTGAGATCCTAATGCGACAAATGCACCACAAGCATACTAGGGAGGTGAGCACCAGTAAGCCTACTAGGGCTCCTATTCCTGCCCACTCCTTCATGTGATCCATGGCTGTAGCAATCCAGGAAGACAATCCCTCCACCAGTCCGGTATCCACTCGGGTCAAATTCACCGTGACAATAGCCATTCTCAGCTGGTCCATCAGGTAATCAAACTCTCCGGTCCAATTGCCTAAAAGATAACTAGACAACTTTTTAGATAAATCTGCAGCATAACAATTGGAAGCATCCAAATTCAAAAAATTCAGGGTGAATAATGCAAGAGAGAGTCTGTCCTTAGGGGTATGGCCATAGCCTATTCCCCCTTTTTGTTTTTGAAGCAACTCCTTCAAGGAGCGATGAGCACGCTCCACAATGCCTTGACCTTGTGGATTATATGGTAGGCCATGTACAAGTTGCACATTCATCTGTTGACAGAAGGAAGCGAACTTCTGTCCAGTATATGCAGGACCATTGTCTGTCTTTAACTGTTGAGGCTTACCCCATGCTGCCCAAGCTTCTAAGCAATGAGCAATGACATGAGAGGCTTTTTCTCCTGCCATTGGGGTGGCATGAATGATTCCAGAACAGGTATCAACAGATACATGTACATATTTGACACGTCCAAATTCAGAGATGTGTGTAACATCCATTTGCCATATTTTTAGGGGGAGCAAACCATGAGGGTTAACTCCTAATCTAGAAGGATGATGAAAAATGACACATTGGGGACAGTCTAATACCACCTTTTGTGCCTCCGCACGTGAGATAGAAAACTTTCGTTGTAATGTCCTTGCATTAACATGAAATTCTTTGTGGAAAGCATGTGCTCGTTGTATGGCAGAAGCCACAAACATCCATTCCTGTCTAGTACACTGATCTACTATATCATTGCCTTTAGCCAATGGACCTGGCAGACTAGTATGTGCATGGATGTGCTGTACAAAAAAGGGATTTTTACGTTGCCAGATCAGTTTCTGTAATTCACCAAACAATGAGCTAACTGGGCTAGAAGATTTGATGGGCCCTGCACATTCAAGGCTTTTCAAAGCATTAACAACATAACTAGAATCTGACACTAAATTAAATGCAAATGGACAAGCCTTGAAAACTTCAAGAACTATTGAAAGCTCTACCTGTTGAGGTGCACCTGGCAAGAATTGATGCTTTACAGGTTCATTAGAATCCACCATATAAGCACCACAGCCTGTCTTAGACCCATCTGTAAATATAACACTTGCTCCTGGAATGGGCTGCGAAGCAGTTACCTTAGGGAAAACTACAGGATGTTCTTTAAAGAAAGTTAATAGTGGATGTTTAGGATAATGGCAATCTATGTGTCCTGGATAGGTACAACGTAGTATTGCCCAATCATCTATGGCAGCACATAATACCTTGACTTGAGTAGAATCATAAGGAACAACTAGCGTTTGTGGTGATGTCCCAAAATATTGTAAACATTGTTGAATACCCTGTTGCGCAAGTAATGCTACAGCAGTAGGATAATACTCAATTGATTTTGCAGGTGAGATTTTAGTATAAATCCATAACAAGGGTCCTTTTTGCCATAAAATTACCGTAGGTTGCAACTGGGTAGGCAGAAGGTACAGGGTAATATCATCATTATTTTGCACTCTTTGAAGAAAAGCTCTTTGTAGTCTATCTTCTAATTTTGGTAAGGCTTCTTGGGCTGCATTGGTTAATTGCCTCGGTGAATCCAAGGCTGCATCTCCAATTAAAATATTATATAATGGTTTTAATTCATAATTGGCCATTCCTAAACTCCCTCTTATCCAATTTATATCTCCTAATAATTTTTGAAAATCATTCAATGTGCAAAGATGATCCTTCCTTAACTCTACCTTTTGTGGCATGATATAATGATTAGTTATTTTAGAGCCAAGATAATTGACAACTTTGCTCTGTTGCACCTTCTCAGGGGCAATACAGAGTCCCTTTTGCTTTAGCAGTTCTACAAGTGAGCTATATGCTTCTTGAAGAATGCTCTCTTCTTTAGCTGCTAACAGTATATCATCCATATAATGGAGGCATCTCAGGCCAGGAAAACGTGCTCTCAAAGGTTCTAAAGCAGTTGCTACAAATAATTGACACATTGTAGGACTGTTGGCCATGCCTTGTGGCAATACAACCCACTGATATCTTTTATCAGGTTCCTCATGATTAGTGGACGGTAAAGTGAAAGCGAATCTCTGTCTTTGCTATTCAGTGGAATGGAAAAGAAGCAGTCCTTAATATCTACCACAATAATAGGCCAATTTTCAGGCAAGGCTGACAGCAATGGAAGACCACGCTGTACAGGTCCCATAATTCTCATTTGCTCATTTATAGCTCTAAGATCATGTAACAATCTCCATTTTCCTGATTTCTTCTTGATGACAAATATGGGTGTATTCCAGGGAGAAAGGGAGGGTTTAATGTGCCCTTTCTCCAATTGCTCCTTCACTAATTGATATGCAGCATGTAATTTCTCAGAGGAGAGTGGCCACTGAGGAACCCAAACTGGCTCCTCCGTTACCCAGGATATGGGAATGCCCTCCTCAGTGGCCCCTAGGAAAAACCCAACCCTTGTTTGGGTTTCCTAGGTACTGTTTGTATTGGCTCTTTTCTGCCTTGTAAAAATTTTCCCAGGCCAAAATCAGGATGACATCCCATGTTTTTCATAATATTTTTAGATTCTTTGGAGTATTCATTACTCAACTGAAGGCCCATGGATTTCATAAGATCCCTCCCCCAGAGGGACACTGGAAGCTCAAGGACATAGGGTTGCATAACGCCAGAGTGACCTTTGGAATCTTGCCAATTTAACAAATTTGCACTAATATTTGGAACACTGGCATAACCCAGTCCCTGCAATGTTTGTGAGGAAGCCTGTATAGGCCAACCTCGAGGCCAATCTTTGCTAGCTATGATACTGCGATCTGCTTCTGCGATCTGCTCCAGTATCCAAATCTAAGTCTCTTCCCAATTTCTCCCAGGAAGGCACTATGAGGCTTCCAGAAATTGCAAACCCAAGGTGCAACTACATCATACTGTTGCAAAAATCGCTCTAAGGTGTGTTTTTTTATTTTCAGTTTCTTAGAGAGAAGCAGCTCGTTAAGAGCCAGAAAAATTGGGTGCGAGGAGGAAGCACCCATGTTAGTATGCTTTTTTTTTTTCTTTCCTCAATTTGAGAAGTTTCTCGGAGGTTTTTTGGAGCCTTTAACAGCCCCAGCCCTCCGGTTTCCCTGTTTGTTTTGTTTCACCTGCTGGTTTTGTTTTACCTGCTTGTTTTGTTTCGCGCAGCAGGCTTCCCTTGTTGACTTTGTTATTTTAATTACCCGTCCGCTTTTATCGCTGCTCTAGAATTACCCGTCTGCTTTTATCGCAGCTCTGCTATCCCGCTCTCCCTTCTACAGGTGAGCGTTAAAACCTGCTTTTGTCGCAGATCCCCAGTTTTTTTTTTCCCTGAGGACTTACCGGTACCGCCTGACTGTAATAAGTTCTGAATCCGGAGAGAGACGCGATAATTGTCCCCGTAGGAGGCCACCACTTGTCGTGCCCGCCTCGACCAGCAAGGAAGATGCAACACCGGGATTCTTCTTAATACAGTTTAATCAGACCTTTGGTTAATTGCATTGTCTTTCTCTCTCTCTCCCTGGGGCAAGCCTCTCCAAGCACCTAAGTAGGGCTGGGCAACCAACCCCAGGCAGCCACGTGGGCACTGTCCACAGGTTCACGCATATGCCAGCAGCACACGAATCCAGCCACAGCCAAATAAGGAGCTGTTTACCATAAAGAGTGTTTGCCATCGGGAAGGCAGAGGGTAGAAGCCAGAGCCATCTTTAGGGTGCGGCTACACGCAGCTCTCTACAGATGGAACTAGAAAATATCATCTTGAATGAGGTAACCCAAACTCAGAAGGACAAACATAGTATGTACTCACTCATAAGTGGATACTATATGTGAGGGAAGGGATGGCCAGACTGCATGCAACCTACAACTCCAGAGAGGCTAGCTAACAGGGAAAGACCCTAGGAGGGACACATGGGTGACCCTGCAAAGAAGTGGATGAGATCTACATGAGCGTACTGGGTGTGGGGGAGTGTGGCAGAGGTTGAGGAGTGGAGGATGAGAACATAGGGAAATGGGAGGGTCAAGCTGGAACAGGGACAGAGTGGGAGGGTATGGAGGAAGATACCATGATAGATGAGGACATCATGGGAATAGAAAGAGGCAGGGTGCTGGGGAGGCTCTTAGGAATCCACAAGGATTATCCCACCTGGGAGTGGGGGCAGTGGGCCAGAGGGTGTCTGGACTGGTCTACTCTGGTGGCCGGTCTAGCAAATAACCTAGCTGTCATCGTAGAACCTTTGTCCAATCACTGATGGAGGCAAATGCAGAGATCTACGGGCCAGGCACCAGGCTGAGCTCTGGGAATCCAATTGTTGAGAGAGAGGAGGGATTCTGCAGGCAAGGGACGTTGAGATCACAATGGGAGGACTGCAGAGAAGAACAGCCACACCTGTGGAAGCTCACGAACTGTGGACTGGTGGCTGTGGAGCCCGCATGGGACTGGACTAGGCCCTCTGGATACAGAAGATGGAGTGTTTGGCTTGAACTGTTTGGGGGAGCACCCAGGCAGGGTGATCAGGATCTGTCCCTGCTCTGTGGGCAGGCTTCTAGAATCCTGTGCCTGTGGTGTGACGGCTTGCACAGCCTTGGTGCAGTGGGAAGGGCCTTGGATCTGCCTAGGCTCAGTGTACCAGGCTCTGCTGACTCTCCATGGGAGACTTTGATTTGGGGGATGTTGTAGATGTAACCCTCTTGTTAGATAAGAAACACAGAACCAACTGCAGAGTTAAAAGCCACAAGGTCAGAGCAAGAGCAGAAAACCTTACCCTTCACTGCTTCTGCTGTCCTTCCTCTCTGCAAGAGACCTACTTCTGTGTGTCCTGTCTTTTTTATAGACTTTCTGTTCTGTTTTCTCATTGGTTGTAAACCCAGCCACATGACCTCCTCGTCACTGCCTGTTTGTACAGACCTCCAGGTCTTCTATGGTTGGTATTGAGATTAAAGGTGTGTGTCTGCCATGCTGGCTGTGTCTTTGAACACACAGAGATCTACCTAGCTCTGCCTCGCAAGTGCTGGGATTAAAGGCGTGCACTACCACCGCCCAGCTTCTGCTCTGGCTTGCTCTGGATGGTCATGTTGCATGATGAACTACCACCTCCTCTAATTAAGAGGTCTCTCGTTCAAATCGAACCTTTATCAATTTTGATGGTACCCACAGCTTATCTTCTCCTGAAGAAACAAAAGCAAAACCTCGTCCCCAACGTAACACATACCCTGGTTTCCATTCTGAGGTCAGCACATCCTTGAAGTATATAGGCTGATTTAATTCTGTAGTTTTTTTCTATTAACCAATGTCTCTCTGCAGCTGTTGTTCCTTTCTCATTAGCATTGAGAAAATTCAAAGTTAATAGAGAATTGTGCAGTCTATTTCTGGGGGGTTTTGTTACCCCTTTCTGTTTATTTATCATGTCCTTTAGAGTTCTGTTGGATCTTTCTATAACTGCTTGGCCTGTAGGATTATGTGGTATACCTGGTATATGCTTTATATTATAATAAGCCAAAAATATTTCATTTTAATAGAGACATATGCTGGAGCATTGTCAGTTTTACTTTGTGCAGGTATACCCATGATGGCCATAACTTCTAGCAAATGAGTGATTACAGAATCAGCTTTTTCAGAACTCAAAGCAGTCACTCATTGAAATCCTGAATAAGTATCGATAGTATGGTGTACATATTTCAATTTTCCAAATTCTACAAAGTGAAACACATCCATCTGCCAAATTTCATTCCTCTGAGTACCCTTTGGGTTACATCCTTCTGGTAATGGTGTCTGATTGTAGAAGGAACAAGTAGGACATTTCTTTACAATTTCCTTGGCTTGTTGCCAGGTTATGGAAAAATCCTTTTTTAAACCTTTACTATTGACATGATGTTTCTTATGAAATTCTGAGGCCTCCAGCACATTTCCTATCAATAATTTATCAATTTCATCATTACCTTGTGCTAGAGGGCCTGGCAGACCAGTATGGGATCGGATGTGAGTTATATATAAAGGATGACTCCTTTCCCTGATTGTATCTTGTAATTAAATAAATAGTGAAGTTAATTCTGAAGCATCAGGGATAAATTCTGCAGTCTCAATATGTAATACCACTCTTTCAGCTTACTGAGAGTCATTAACTATGTTGAGAGGTTCTGAAAAATCCATTAATACCAACAGAATAGCATACAATTCCGATTTTTGAACTGAATTATAAGGACTTTGAACCACTTGACTTAAATTTTCTGATTTGTAACCTGCCTTTCCTTGTTTGTTGGCATCTGTATAAAATGTCCGAACTCCACATATGGATTTTTCATGTACAATTCGAGGCAAGATCCAATCAGCTCTCTTTATAAGATCAATTCTATTGCTTTTAGGATATTTGCTGTTAATTTCTCCCCCAAAAAATACTGCAAGCTCTTTGCCAAGGTTCACTTTCTGTCCATAATTTTTCAATGTCCTCTTTAAAGGTACAACAATTTCTGCTGGGTCTATTCCTGATAATTGACGAAGTCTCAATTTTCCTTTCAAAGTTAAGTCAGAGATTTTTTTTTCCACATAAATTTTTAATTTTTTATTTGGTTTATTTGGTAAAAATATCCATTCCAATATAATATCTTCTCTCTGCATTAATATTCCTGTAGGAGAATGCCTAGAAGGTAAAATAACCAAAATGCAATCCAGCTTTGGATCAATTCTTTCTCTGCTTCAGGCGATAATTCTCTTGGACTATTTAAGTCCTTGTCACCTTCTAAGGTTTTGAACAAATTATTCAGTTCATCATTTTTTACCCCAACAATAGCTCGTAGATGAGAAATGTCCCCAAATAATCTTTGAAAATCATTAAGAGTCTGTAGTTAGGGGTTGGGGATTTAGCACAGTGGTAGAGTGCTTGCCTATCAAGTGCAAGGCCCTGGGTTCGATTCTCAGCTCCACAAAAAGAAAAAAAGGAAAAAAAAAGAGTCTGTAGTCAATCTCTCCTAATTTGCACCTTTTGAGGTCTAATTTTTTGTAGCTCTATTTTATATCCTAAATAATTAATAGAATCTCCTCTTTGTATCTTTTCAGGAGCAATTTGTAATCCCCAGCAAGGCAATATTTTCTTTACTTCTTCAAACATTCTTTCTAAAGTATCTGCATTTGAGTCAGCTAGTAAAATATCATCCATATGATGATAAATTATAGATTTAGGAAATTTTTTACATATCACTTCCAAGGGCTGTTGTACAAAATATTGGCACAGGGTTGGACTATTCAGCATTCCCTGTGGGAGGACTCTCTATTGAAATTTTCTAACCAGTTGAGAATTATTTTAAGTAGGCACCATGAAAGCAAATCTTTCTCTGTCTTTTTCTTGTAAAGGTATTGAAACAGTCTTTTAAATCAATAACTATGAGAGGCCATCCTTTAGGTAACAGAGTAGGCAAAGGAATTCCAGATTGTAGAGAGCCCATTGGCTGAATTACTTTGTTAACTGCTCTAAGGTCTATTACCATTCTCCATTTACCAGATTTCTTTTTAATAACAAATACAGGAGAATTCCATGGGCTAGTAGATTCTTCAATATGCCAAGCATTTAACTGTTCTTCTACCAGCTCTTCTAAAGCCTGGAGTTTCTCTGTTATTAAAGGCCATTGATGAACCCATACAGGCTTGTCTATTAACCATTTTAAAGGTAGAGCTGTTGGTGTCTTTGGAAGATCATCAGTTTTTGTGCCCTGTTCTTGTATAATATGGATGGCTGGTGACCACTCATTAGAATAATACCTTCTAATATTTCTCTCAGAAACATGTGCTAGTTTATGATTTATTTCTGAGGTTGGAGGGATGTTAATCTGAGTATTCCATTGTTGTAACAGGTCTCGACCCCACAGGTTCATAGCTATGTTAGCCACATATGGTTTTAATCTGCCTCTCTGCCTATACATTCGAGCCATCTTGCACTCTGTTTCACTTGAGATAATGTTCCAATTCCTAACAGTTGAACATTTACCTCCTGAAGAGGCCAAGATGGATGCCAAAATTCTGGTGCACTTATGGTCACATCAGCACCTGTGTCTACCAGACCAGACAACAAAACACCATTTATTTTTATTGTTAATTTTGGTCTTTGTTCATTTCTAAAAGTTTGCCAAAAAATTTTCTTTTTGGTTTCTCCTGAATTTTCTGTTCTCTCTGTCTCAGTTGTTCCATTACTCTGAGTAGCCTGGTTTATTCCAATAGGCATTTGGTTATTTAACTTCTCTGAGTAGGGGTCTCCTCTACGATTGTAGGAAAGGTCTGAACTGGATTCACTGTAGGGAACTGCCTGAGGCCCCTCTGGGAGTTTCCCAAAGACTGAGGCAAAGTATTACCTTGTCTGTCCCTTGTTGATCTACATTCATTGGTCTGGTGTCTTCCCTTACCACACCTTCTACATACTCCAGAAGGAAGGGGCATTCTATTGTCATTGTTCCTTAAAGAAACATTGTTTCTAGAAGTACCCTATTTATAGTCCCTTTTCAAATGTCCTTGTTTTCCACATCCAAAACATCTGACATTCCTCAAACCTCTTGAAATTGCTTCTCCTACCCACATATTATCATGATCATGATCCCTAACATTAACCGTGTCTCTAATCCATTCTTCCAAGGGTGCAGATCTTGCCTTTAATGGCCTGACTATTCTCTTGCATGCTGCATTTTCGGTCTCAAAAGCCAAAGATTCATTATTATCTGGCTAGCTTCTGAATTTGGGACCATTCTCTTTAATGCTGAAGTCAGTCTTTGTAAGAAATCTGTGAAAGATTCTTTTGGGTCCTGTATAACCTTTGTAAATGACTCAGTTTTCTTTCCTGGTTCCTCAACTCTGTCCCATGCATTCAAAGCTACCATTTGACATAGAATTAGAGTTTGGATATCCTATAAACATTGTGTTTATACTGCAGCATATTGGCCTTCTCCAACAAGCTGATCCTGGAAGACTTGCATACCTCTATCCCTACATTGTTTTGCTATGTTTTTAACTTCCTCTTTGAACCACATTTGCCACTGGAGCTGCTGTCCGGGTTCCAGCTCCCGCCAGTCCTGTGGTATAATCCTATTATAAGTTGACCAAGAGTTTAACATTTGCTTTACATATGGAGAATGCATGCCATAAGATACTATTGCTTCCTTAAACCTTCGTAAGTCTAACATTTCAACTGGAGTCCAAATATTTTGTATATTCACTTGTCCAGGTTGCTGTTGTATGGTTACTGGATAAATTAAGGGTGATTGTGTGAAAACAGGCTTTCTTTCTGTAACCTTATAATCCAATCCTGAAACAACTTCACTGTTAATTTCTTCTGTCTGAATCTGAATTTCTCTATAATTCATTTTAACAGGTTTAACAGGTTTTTCTGAAATTTTTATCCTGGCACTTAAATTGACCATCTTTTTAAATAGTAAAATAAGGATAAGAAGATTAATAATGTACATAATTCGATCAACATTAATCTTCTCATATAGTTGTTCCACTATCAGACTGCCTAAAATTTCAAACAAAGCCCAATTTTCTTCCAGTGTACACATAAAACCCATTTTTTTAAATGTGGGAAAAAACTCTTTTAAATAGTTTCCTTTAAAATATCTGATATAAATGACTTACCAATTCTGTGTAGAACAGTAGAAATCTGAGGGAATTTAAAAACAGCTACCTAGTGTCCGAGGTGAGAATCCAGAGAGAGAGAAAGAGAGAGAGAGAGAGAGAGAAAGAAAGAAAGAAAGAAAGAAAGAAAGAAAGAAAGAAAGAAAGAAAGAAAGAAAGAAAGAAAGCGTAGCCACGTTCTGGCTAAAAGCTTGAATCCAACCACTTCAATGTTCCCATTTGAGCCAAGTCAAGCCTGGACTCTGGCTTCCTTAAGCTCTGACCGACCATGTGTGCTGGCGTTTCAGCCAAAAGCAGCGTATCTGCAGTTGCGTGTAGCTCCTGCAATTATAGGTAGCTCCCGCAGGCCTGAGTTGTTTGTAACACTGGCTGTTTAAGCAAGTAACTCAAGCTGTGGTGGTAACTGCTTGTAGCTAAGGTAGTTTGGGCCTGAGTCCTAAGCTGAGCTAGGCCAGGGTTAGGCCAGGGCTAAGCCGGAGCTAGGGAGCCAGGGCCACCCAAGCGGGAAGCCAGACCCACTGCCAAGGCAAGCGGTTTTTTAGTGAATTCTCGCCACGTTGGGCGCCAAATGTAGATGTAACCATCTTGTTAGATAAGAAACACAGAACCAACTGCAGAGTTAAAAGCCACAAGGTCAGAGCAAGAGCAGAAAACCTTACCTTTCACTGCTTCTGCTGTCCTTCCTCTCCGCAAAAGACCTACTTCTGTGTGTCCTGTCTTTTTTATAGACTTTCTGTTCTGTTTTCTCATTGGTTGTAAACCCAGCCACATGACCTCCTCGTCACTGCCTGTTTGTACAGACCTCCAGGTCTTCTATGGTTGGTATTGAGATTAAAGGTGTGTGTCACCATGCTGGCTGTGTCTTTGAACACACAGAGATCTACCTAGCTCTGCCTCGCAAGTGCTGGGATTAAAGGCGTGCACCACAACCGCCCAGCTTCTGCACTGGCTTGCTCTGACCTCAAGGCAACTTTATTAACATACAAATAAAATCACATTTCAATACAAATAAAATATCACTATAGGATGTGGGGGTGCAGGGTGGCTTGGGAGAGAGGGCCGAGGGGTGGGAGGAGGGAGAAGGGAGGATCTGTGGGTGGTATGTGGAGTGAGTAGAAAATTTCTTACTAAAGAAAAATGAAAAAAAAAAGTAAGTGGTATATTAAATTCAACTACATTTAGAAACTCTTATCAAAAGAAAGTAGAGGGGTTTGGAGATTTAGTTCAGTAGTAGAGCTCTTGCCTAGTAAGCGCAAGGCCCTGGGTTTGATCCTCAGCTGAAAAAAAAAAAAAAGAAAGAAAGTAGAGGATATTCACAAGTTGGGTGTGACAGAAACTTTCTCCTTAGACCAGGTAAAGAAGTCTTTGAAATCAATAAAATAAAACAGACAGTATAGTATTTAAGTACTGTTATGTCCATCATGAGCCCCCCAGAGATCACCAACAGTCCAAGTTTGTATGCAAAAGCAAAGAGCCTTTATTGTAAGCTTGAGCTTGGGCTTTCTGTCTGTTCCAACTCAGTGGTTGGATCAGGGAGAGCCCTGAGATCAGTTGTGGAAGGGTTTTTAAGAACTAAAGGATGGGGGGTAGGGGAATTTTGGATTCAGATGGGTTTGAACTCGTGATTGGGCAGAAATGAGATAACAGAAGTCTTGTCAAACAGGGATTGGTATTGGTGTTGCTGCATGGAGATTGGCAACCTATATACAAGTGATGTACGCTATCCTTTATGTCTTGGGCCATCTAATACTTGTTTGTCTCTCTCTTCTCCCCACCCCCGACAGGGTTTCTCTGTGTAGCTTTGCACCTTTCCTGGAACTCACTTGGTAGCCCAGGCTGGCCTTAAATTTACAGAGATCCACCTGGCTCTGCCTCCTGAATGCTGGGATTAAAGGCATGTGCCACCATCACACTGCATTTGTCTTTGTTCTGATTGGTCTCCCACAGGGTACAATTTGTGTCTTTCCTGGTTATTGTAATGGTGAGGCCTCGTCCCAGTATAGTTAATCTGCAGTCTGATATGGCTGCACTAATGTTAAGTTTGGCCTCTTCAAGAATGACAAGAGGACTGGTTTAGGGATACAACTCAGTAGTAAAGCATTTTCCTAGCATGTGAAATGCCCTGGTTTCAATCCTTAGTACAAAAAAAAAAAAAAAAAAGAACAAGATATTGTACCATGCCTCTCTTTCCTCCCTTACTCTCTGATTTCCTTCTTTCCTTTTCACTTGGGGCCTTACAAGCACTAGACAAGTGCTGTACCACTGAATACTCCCTTTCAAAAAGGAGAAAATCCACATGGCAAATAAAAATAGAAAAAAAAAACCTTCAGCTTCATTTATAGTCAGAAAATGCATATTAAGCCCACAGTGTCCTACAAAAATATGAATATGCATATAGTATACATTTGCTGAATGCATGGTATATTTTACCATGATCATGCATAAAAAAACCTATATGTACACACAAGCTTATAAAAACCAGCAAAAGTAAAGTCTCTCCCACTAAATTCCTCTCTTTAAATATTGTTAGTGTGTAGTGTGGCCTCTCAGTATCTGCACTAGCAATAGCACCTAAGAATACATTGCTACCTTTCTCTGCTATTTAGCACCAAGTTACATCAAAGAGTCAATTAGGGCTTGTCTAGGGAACCAAAATGTAGACCAAAGCAAAATAATTCAGCAAGGAGGTTTCTTTTTGCAAGAGAGGTGCACCAGAATCCAAACCATGTTACACTCACTAGTTGGTGACTCCATCTAATCCCATTGGTGGAAACTGTACCTCATAACTGTAATGGATTGGCTAATCTGTACAAAGAGATTCAGGAAATAGGGTCCTTGTCAGGTTGAGTACCTTTGATGGAATAAAAAAGTTTCTTTCATCCTTCTAAACTAAGGAATGTATTAGTGAGATGCAGTACAATTACAGGAGTTTCTGGGAAAGCTTACTAACACAGCTACCTCTGTGAAAGCCTGCTTCCTCTGTGTGTCATCATTCTTATTAAGGTGGCTTTCACTATGCAGTCTCATCCAGCTTAGAACTCACTATGTAGACCAGCCCAGTCTCAAACTCATAGATTCACCTGCCTCTGCCTCGCAAGTGCTTGGATTAAAGGCTTGTGCCACCATCCCTGGTATCAGACTATTATGGCTTAGTAAACATAAAGAAAAGGGAGGGAGGCCAGGTGGTGGTGGCGCACGCCTTTAATCCCAGCACTCGGGAGGCAGAGCCAGGTGGATCTCTGTGAGTTTGAGGCCAGCCTGGTCTACAGAGTGAGATCCAGGAAAGGTGCAAAACTACACAGAGAAACCCTGTCTCAAAAAAACAAACAAACAAAAACAAAAAACAAAAAAAAAAAGGAAAAGGGAGGGAGTTGGGTGGTGGTGGAATGCACTTTTAATCCCAGTACTCTGGAGGCAGAGGCAGGTGGATCTCTGAGTTTGAGGCCTGTGATAATGTTTTGTTTGTACTCTAACAAATAAAGCTTTCCTGGAGATCAGAGGTCAGAGCTAGTCACTAGTTAATCATAGAGGCCAGGCAGTGGTGGCACACATCTTTAATCCCAGCACTTGGGAATAGGAAGCAGAAAGATCAGAAGTTAAAGGTCACCCTAGTCTAAAGAGAAACAGAGGCAGGGGTGGAGGCCAATGCCTTTAATCTCATGCCTTTGATCCCAGGACTTGGGAGACACATGCCTTTAATCCCAGCACTAGGGATATGGACATAGGAAGTGATATGGCCAAGCAGAGAGAGGAATATAAGGTGGGAGGAGACAGGAGCTCACCTTTCAGGATGATGTGGTGTCGAGGTAAGAAATGACTGTGGCTTGCTCCTTTGTCTCTCTAATCTTTCAGCATTTATAACTATATCTGACTCTAGGTTTTTATTATTAAGACTAATTAAAATTCACACTACAAAGGCCAGCCTGGTATACCAAGGGAGTTCCAGGACAGCCAGGGCTACCCAGAGGAATCCTGATTCAAACAAGCAAACAAAAAAGAAGAAAGAAAAGGGAAGGGGTTAGGAAGACAGTCTAGCTGGTAAAGTGTGAGCATGAAAATCCAAGTGTGGATCCCCCAACACCCACATAAAAAGTCAAGCACTGCAGTGAGCCTTTATGATCAGTCCTGGGGAACAAGAAAGGAAGACTCCTAGAGCTTCCTAACTAGTATTCTAGCTGAGCTGGCAAGCTCCAGTTTCAGCAAATAAGGTAGCAACGCTGGGGAGAGGGCTAAGCAGTAAAGAGCCATTGCTATTCTTACTATCCATATAATATAGTTCTTACCACAGTTTGGTTCCTCACACCAACAATAGGAGCTCACAACCACCTTTAATCCAGCTCCAGGGTAACTCCTCTGGCCTCTGAGGGATGTAAACTCACAATGCAGTAATTCCCCAAACAAGCATATGCATAATTAAAAATCAATCCATTAAAAAATAATGGGAAGAAATTATTGCCAAAGACACCTGAAGATGATTTCTGGCTTCCACATGCAGGGTCACAACTTGTGCATACAATATACACATAAACACAAACAAAAGCACCTTGAGGGGGAAATTATTTAGCTCGTAGTTTTGGAAACTGAGAGTCCAAGATAAGGTGGTCCTATTGAAAGGATAAAAAAAGGCAAAGTGGGTACCTTTTGGAAGGTCCCGCCAAGGCATGCCACTAAGCAACAGAGTTCGTGCAAGGGGTTTATTGGGGGAGGGAGAGAGGAGAGAGTGAAAGATCTGAAGGCTGTGTGGAAGTGGGGACATGAGAGAGGAAGGCAGACAGACAGACAGGAAGACAGAGAAAACAGGGAAGAGACAAGAAGAAGAAGAGAGGCAAGAGAAGCAAGAGAGGTAAGAGAGGAGCAAGAGGCAAGAGAGCAAGCTTTGCCTAGTAGGCACTTTTAAGGAGTGCACATGTCACATAGCTGCCAGTGGAAAGGCACTTGACAAGAGGTGATGGCATGACTTAATCGCTTTGGCAGCAGAGGCAGGCTGCTACCACGATGGAAACCAATATTCCTCCCTTTTGTTTATTATGAAAAGGTGAGGAAATAGGAAGGGGTAGCTGGTGATGTGGGAATGGGGGCACCATTTTCTCTAGACTGCTTCCTGTTGTCTGGGGGTGTTGGCATCTTTGGAGGACCTGAGAAAACTGGATGCTGGCTGAGTCCTGGGAGAGCTACTGTTTCACTCACTGTCCAGGCTCTGTGGGACCATGGGCACTAGGAAAATGCAGGCCTGGTTGAAGCAGATGTGAGGGTGGACCACCTGGAGGTAGCCATTTTCAAGATGTCCAGGATGCAGATGTTTAGGCGACCTGGTAAGAAACTGTCAGAGCAGAAGATAAAGTTTTAGACACATTAGCATTCCTACTGTTTGTAATCTGTACTGAAATCTACATTGTAGAAAAGACAATAGACTCACCCCTTTTAGTCTTAAGGGACCCCAAAATGATTCTGGTTAAAAGTATAAACATTTTCTTTTGTCCAGAAGACTGGGTGTATACAGATTAGACATATTTTTAGCACAACGAGAAGCACTTTTAAGTCTATACTTAGAAAACAACCAAAGGGGATTTAAAATCTTGAGCTTGTGAGTATGATAATAGTAGTCAGCACTTACCAGAGCTAGATTAATAGTTTTTCAGAATTCTATTGGTTAATGTTAAGACTCCGAACTTTTGGATTCTTACTATAACAAGTAGCATAGCAAGGGAAAGAAATATGAAACATTTTTTCATTCTTTTTATATACCTTAAATCACTTTCTTATCACCATTTAAGCTTTCACATCTTCAGACCTTTATAACTTGCATTTATGTACCTTAAAACACCTTCTTAGACCCTAAAACATTTTCTTAGATCCTCATAACTTAAGTTTTAAACTTTATACATTTTTTTATCTAGTCATTTACCAAGAGACACAGGTGGTTGATTACTGAGGGCAGTCATTGTAGAGTCAATTCCTTTAAATAAAGAAACAATAAAAAGTTACATTGAAATGTTTCCTGAGTTTACAGAGTCTATTCAAGCTACTTTAGTCAGTTCTTTCTGTCTGAAACATCATGAGCAGTACAGAATAAGCAGCCATGTAGCTCGTGTCCCTGGATGCTATGCCATGTACTTCCTGCTCAACACAGTAATCCTGTGAGCAGGTGTACCCTGATGCTTCAGGTGAGGAAAATGAGGCCAAGAGGAGTTGGCAAGTTGCCCATATGTGGCTGAGGAATTTATAAAAGTCATAGATAATATATAATACACTCTGCACCACCGCTGCCATTGACTAATGGTGGAGGACTCCTCCTGAGTCTTCCTTTAATTCCATCCTTATTGTCCCAGGGAAGCCCTCAATGCCATAAAGCTGAGTAGGGTTTGGGGCTTCATGTAATCCCAGCACTTGAAAAGGCAGAAGCAGGAGAATCTCTGTGAGTTCCAGGCCAGCCTGGTCTACAGAGGTAGTCCCAGGACAGCCAGGGCTACACAGAGAAACTCTGTCTTGAGAAAAGAAGAGGAGGAGGAGGAGGAGGAGGAGGAGGAGGAGGAGGAGGAGGAGGAGGAGGAGGAGGAGGAATAAAGGCAAGATAGAGAAGAGAAACAGAAAGAAGGAAAGAGGAGAAGGGCAAGAAGAGGAGAGGGAGAAGGAAGGCAGAGAAGTATTCCTTTGTTTTCCTTCAGTCATAGCACCCTGTCTCTATTTGTATCTTCTGGAGTACTTTTCCATACTTGTAATCATTTGTTCCTTTCTTTGTTTTCTGTAGCCTCCCAAGCCAGACTGCAAGCTTCATGCTTTAAGGCTCTGCCATCTCTTACTGGAACCCCTGCACCTGCCTTCTCTCAAGTCTCTCAGTTCCCCATGTCCCCCACCACAACCTGAGCCCCTTACAGCAGCTAGAGGGATTCTGTGAAAGCAGGAAAGCATCAAGTCACCATGACCTCCCATAGTCCTTTGAAGAAAAACTAATATGGAAATGACTCAGCAATCTCAACTGCAGGAACATGCCCAGAAGTGAGAGTGTGGGCAGACATGTGCACACTCATGCTACATCAGAGTATTTCTCCAGAGCCATAAAGGGAAGCCAGCAGTGACTATAGATGGTAAGTGGACAATAAAATGTAGCATCTATGTGCAATGGAACCTTCTCCACCACAGAAAGGAAGGGAATGCTGACCATGCTATGCTATGACATGAACTTGAAGACATCATGACAATCAAAATCAGTCACACTGAATAAAATAAGCCAGACCTGGAAGGACACATGCAAGTAGAAGGTGGATGGTGGGTGGAAAGAGGAGAGGTATCAGCAAAAGAAAGGAGGGGAGACCAGAAAGGGTAATGTGGTTAAGAGTACTTCCTGCTCTTGTAGAGTGACTGAGTTTGGTTCTCAGCACCCATGTCAGGTAGCTCACAGTGGCTTGTAACTCTAATTCCTGGGAATCAGACACCTTCTCTGGTCTCTGAAGGCACATGTACACGTAAAAACGTAAGTTTAAAAAATATTTTTAAAAGGATAATTCAGTGTGTTGAGTGAATATGATCAAATGCTATCAAACTCTCTGTATGTATGAAAATATTATGAGCTGTGTGTGGTGGTGAAATCTCATGTCCCAGCACTTAAGAGGCAGAGACGGGAGGATTACCACAAGTTTGAGGCCACCTGGCCTACATACAAATGCTAAGCCAGTCTGGGCTGTAGAGTGTGACCATGTCTCAAAACAAACAAACAAACAAAATGTCATAATGAAATCCATCACTTTGGGCCAGAGAAAAAGCTCAGTGGTAGAGCATTTGCTTAACATACGTGAGTCCATAGATCCAATCCCTAATACCAAAAGCAAGTAAACAAATGGTCTACTGAGATGGCTCAGACAGTAAGGGTACTTGCCACATAAGCCTGATAGCCTGAGTTCTATGTCCAGAACCCATATAGAAAAATCCAGTGTGGAGTGCAAGCCACCTTTCCTGAGTAAGTGTAACTACCACCCTGTGTCAAAAAATGCCCCTCTTTACAGGAAATGGAGAATATCACAGAGAATCACAACTGGACACAATGCAGAGATCTGTTGATTGTTGGGAGCCCAGCCCCAGTGGACACATTTGCATCACAGCTCCTGCATCCATGGCTCAGGGAACGTTGTGGAAGAGGGGGTGGAAAGGCTGTGAGAGCCAGAATAACAGGAAGTCTGTCATGAAATAGTCTCTCCTAGAAATGGCTGCATAAACAATGGCAATATCAAAGGGTATGGTAACAGGAAGAGAGAAAATTTTGCAGGGTCTCACCTATAGACAAAGAACTATAGGCAACCAATGACTGCCAGGAAAAGAAGAATTAGCCTCTCCCAAGAATGAGCTCCCTTATTGGTTGTCCATGCAGAGTGGTCAGTCCTGAAACCATATACATAAAACAACAAAAACAGTTGTTGTATTTATACATTTTAGTCCATGCATACACATACACAGCAATAAGAAGACTATCAACTTGAGATTGTTGGGGGATGGCATAAGATGGATTTAAGGGATGGTCCCTGGAGAGGTTGGAGAGAAGAAAGGGAGAGTGGAAAGTGATATAATTCTATTTCGGTTTAAAACATACTTTTTAAAAGCCAGATATAGTAACACACATTTGTAATTCCAGTGCCCTTGTAGTGAAATAGGAGGCTGAGATAGGAGAATCAGCTGGAAGCCCTCAGGGCCAGCTAGCTTGGAGTACACAGCACAACAACAATGTATTATATGTATTAGTGGCTTTTTGCACCTGCACTAACTCACACATACATACAAAATAATGAAATAAACATTTGAAAAGAAACATTATTTTGTACAATGACTATACATGATATAAAAAATTACTTAGTACAATTATGGTGACAGTTTGATTAAAAACAGTCATAAAAGAAAATATATTACATGTGTCCACATGGATGTGGCTCCTAGACTAGAAACATTCAGAGACAAAGCTGGGGCACTACAGCAGACTGCTGTCATTATTAGGAACAAAGATACAGCAAGGGGATGGTGAAAATGTTCTAGAGCTGGGTGAGGGTGTAGAATTCTGTCCTCTGGCCATTGCATGGCTGTTGTCCATTTGAAATCAGAACAACTATGACTACCACACAAGACACTCATCAGACTGAGCACACTGATTCCCTCATGGAATGAGATAGGGTTCAGTAGGTGTGGGAGGTAAGCATGAGGCCTCACCCCTTCCCAGAACTTATAAGCAGCTACATTTGTGAAGTGGGCAGGGTCTCATGAAGCTCTGCCCTTTCCTGGCATATTCAGGTGATTAATTATTGCTTGAGGAGGAGCTTCATGCTCCTGTAAGTAACTCAGTACATTCACTGGTTCACTACATTAGACTCATGTGGAATAGTTTCTTTGGTCTGTCATTGGTGTCCAGTCAAGGAGGAGTAGATGTGGATTCACATCCTGCTAGGAAAAGTCAGACAACATATGATGGCCATATTAATTTACTTAAGGACATTTGAATTGGTCAAATTGGTTCATTATGTCTATGTCAACACAATAAACTAATACAATAAGGAGGCAGAATAGAAAGTTGTGAAGAAGTTATGGGGTGTAGGGGAGAGGAGCCCCTGGGTCCTAGTTTCCATTTTGCACTACTTTAGAGACAAGAATTTCCACCCAACCAACAAAACCTTCTCTGCAGACTAGGCATTAAAACGTCAAGAGAACCTCACCTACTGTCAAAGCTTATGCAACCTTGCCAGCACCCTTTCTCATAGTAAACCTATAGAATGAGAACTCCATGGGCCCTTGTAACGTGTGTGTGTGTGTGTGTGTGTGTGTGTGTGTGTGTGTGTTTTCTTATCAGCGTTCCTTTTGTTTCTGTGAACCTGAACACCTGCACCTCATAAGGGGCCTTGTCATCCCACTCGCTAGAGGAAGCTGAAGATTATCACTTTTCCTATTCTTGCAAACCTAGATAGAGATGACATCCTCTGAACAAGGCAACTTTAAAGGCCACCAGAATCACATATGTAAATGTTGTTGAGACACCTCAGTGGGACTTCTCTTAATGAGCTTGAGTGTGTACTGTTGTCTCTCTTTTGTATGTGTATGAGTGGTGGTAGGTTATGTGTGTGGTACAGACGTGTAAGCATGTATACACACATGTGGAAGCCAGAGCACAAACATCTTCTATAGCCAGGTGGTGGTGACACATGCCTTTAATTCCAGCACTCAGGAGACAGAGGCAGGCCGATTTCTGTGAGTTTCGGGCCAGCCAGGGCTACACAGAGAAAGCCTATCTCAAAAATCCAAAACAAACAAACAACTTAAACAACAAAAAACCAAGTGTCTCCTATCAGTCTCTGTCATGTTGCCTTGAGACGGTCTCTCATTTAATATGAAGCTTACTATTTGGTTTAATTGTTCTGGATAGCTAGAGAGCTTCAGAAGCCTGCCTGCCTCCACCCAACAGTGCTGGGGTTATAGAGACACATGCCCATACCCATATTTTTACATTGGTAATGGGAATTCAAACTAAGGTCCTCATGTAAAATTGCTTTTAGCTGCTAAGCCATCTCCTGACTCTCTCCTTCCTTCCCTCCTCTTCTCTCCCTTCTCTCTTTCTCTCCATGCCCTTAAACCTAGAGTCTCACATAAGCTCTCCCAGCACTCTTCACCACTTCACTACCTCTCTGGCCCCTTGTTTTTGTTTTTGTTTTTGAGACAGCATTTTACCATGCAGCTGATATAGCCAAGGCTGGTCTGGAATTCGTTATCCTCTGGCCTCTGCCTCCTGAGTGCTGGGATTATAGGATTACAGGCATGAGCCACCCTGTCATTTAAATAATTCTGTGGGTAGTGTAAATGTGAAATGTCCCTCACAGGCTGTGCTTGAACACTTGGTTCCCAGCTGGTGGCAGGCACTGTTCTGGAAGGCTGTACAATCTTTAGAATCTGGGACCCAGGCTGGGGAAGAGGATCACTGTGGGTGAGCCCTGAGCTTTACAGCTCATCACTTCCTGTTTGTTTCTGTTTCCTGACTGCCAACCTGATGTAACTACTTACTGATGAGACCACAAAACCACCTGCTTCCATTTTATTCCCATCGTGATGGCCTGAACCCCCTAAACCACAAACTCAAACCAATCCTTCCTTTCTTAAGTTGCTTTGTCAGTTATTTGGTAACAGTGGCAAGAGAACAATTAATACGGACCCCAGCTTCACTTCATACTGAATCTTCATGAGCTGCTTTTCTGCAGTGTAAGTGAAGACCTCAGCTAGCCCCAAGTGGCTATCCCAGAGGGAAGGCCTCAAAACTGCACAGCCCACAGCACTGAGTTGAGTTTCTTGCTGCTGGTAGCAACAGTTAGGCCTCATATACAGTTCTGTGATGCATGCATAAGATTCAGGGTTGACACCCCTCACTGAGATGATGATGATGATGATATGATGATGATGATACCAGGGCTGGTGAGATAGCTCAGCTGGTAAAGTGTTTGCTGTATAAACAGCAGGGCCTGAGTTCAGATCCCAGCACCCATGTAAAAAGCATTATAGCACACACCCATAATCCTATCAATGGGGAGGCAGAGGCAGGAGGATTTCTGGGGTTTGCTGACAAGCCAGTCTAGCCAAATTGGTGGACTCAAGGTTCAGTGAGAGACCCTGTCTCAAAAATTGAGGTGTAGAGCAATTGAAGAAGACCCTCGACATCAATGTCTGGTCTCCACGTGTACACACACACACACACACACACACACACACACACACACACACATTTGCATGTATATAAACCACACACACAAATTAACAATAATAATAAAGGAATTAAAAAATAGAGTTGTTAAGAATTCTGGGCTGGAGAGATGGCTCAGAGGTTTGGGCTGGTCTTCCAGAGGTCCTGAGTTTAATTCCCAGCAAACCACAACCATCTATAATGTGATCTGGTGCCCTCTTCTGGTGTGCAAGCAGAACAGTGTAACATAATAAATAATTTTTTTTAATTCATTGAAAAAAAAGAATTCTAATCCTGATGTAGTGGTACATGACTGTAATCTCAGTACTCAGAAGGCAGAAGGATCTTGAGTTCAAGTATAGTTAGGAGTGTGCAGCAAGATCCCACCTCAAAGAAGAACACAACAAAAGAACAGATTAGCTGGTGAGGGATAGAGCTGAAATGGAACTCAAGACAGACAGACTTCTGAGTTGTGGTCCTTAACTAGTTTGTTGAGTCACATTTCCTTATTGCTAAAGAACTGGACAGAGATGTATTTTGTGAGTATTTCCTGGCACCTGGAGTTTGAAGAGGAAGTAGGAAAAAAGTCAAGATAAGTTTTTTTTTTTTTTTAAGTAAGATAAATAGCTGGGCTGAGGTTGAAGCTCAATGGTAGCATGCTTGCCTAGCATTTACTAGACCTTGGTTAAAAATAAATAAAATGAAAGAGTTTTCTGAAGGTCTAAGTCACCAAAAGGAAGCTCTTGAATCACATTTTTCAAAATGTATTTATTTTGTGAGGTGGTGGTGATGCACGCCTTTAATCCCAGCACTTGGGAGGCAGAGGCAGGCGGATCCCTGTAAGTTGGAGGCCAGCCTGGTCTACAGAGTGGATTCCAGGACAGGCTCCAAAGCTACACAGAGAAACCCTGTCTTGAAAAACCAAAAACCAAAACAAAACAAAAGAGTAACAGGTGGTTATGAGATCATGAGTGGCCAGGTATTGGCTGGGAACTAAACCTGGATAGGATCTTCTAGAAGAGCAGCCAGTGCTCTTTACCATTGAGCATGATGGGATGTGTAGTTCATCATTAGAATCCACATTAGAACATGTCATTTTGCCTTGGGAATGGCTAGTTCTTATAAATGTGCTGTGCTCTCCAATCTCTTGCACCATATTTTTTTAAAGATTTATTTATTTATTATGTACACAGAAGAGGGTTGCCAGATCTCATTACAGCACCATGTGGGTGCTCGAAATTGAACTCAGGACCTCTGGAAGAGCAGCCAGTGTTCTTAACCTCTGAGCCATCTCTCTAGCCTGCATCATATTTTTAACAAAGGCTGTTTATGATCCGAATATTTCTATACTTGTATGTAGATGTATATATGCAGATGTGTGTGTCAAAGCCAGAAGTTGATATTAGTTGTTATCCTGTATTGCTCACCATCTTGGTTGTTGTTTTTTTTTAAATATTTGCTTTAATTTTTTATGTTTAATGGCATGTATGTGTATGTGGCTCTCAGAGGCCAGAAGAGGCCATCAAGCCTCCTGGAGCTGGAGTTACAGACCATTATAAACCACCTGATGTGAGTTCTGTGAACAGAATTCTGGTCCTTTGCAAGAACAGCAAATGCTCTTAACCAGAGCCAGTTCCCTTCTTATTTTTTGAGACATGGTCTCTTGCTGAACCTGGAACTCACTGATTCCACTAGATTGGTTGGCTAACCATCTTCCTGATTCCTCCTCCCATTAGTGGGATTACAAGCATGTGCCATTATGTCCAGCTTCTTAATGGGGTGCTGGGTATCCAAACACAGGTGCTCATACTTGTGCACACCGACCCATCTCCTCAGTCACTGTGTTCACTTTCTAGGCAACACAGCAATATGGTAAATAAGATTCTGCTCAGCTGGTCTAGGCTTAACTCTCAACTTTCTTTCTTTCTTCTTCTCTCTCTCTCTTTCTTTTTCTTCCTTCCTTCCTTTCTTGTGGTTTTTTAAGATAGAATTTCTCTGTGTAGCTATGATTGTCCTGGAACTTGTTCTGTAGAGCAGGCTCACAGAGATCCATCTGCCTCTGCTTCCTGAGTGCTAGGATTAAAGGCATGTGCACCTCAGCTATTTCTTACCAACCATGTTCTGCCTAGGCAAGTTGTTCAACTTCTCTTTGCTCTAGTTTTTCTATGTACAAAACAGAAATGATAACATAATTGTTACATTGGGTTGTCATAAAGATTAAATGTAAATATTCGAGGAAAATGTTAATCTGTGTATGACATAGTCAGTACTGGATGCTGTGATCACTGAATATAAACAAGTCATTCCCAGACTGTGTCACCACTAGATTGATGTCATCACAGAAGCAGAAACAAGAGAGAAGCTGCCTCAGCAAGGAGAACCTGCCTTAACCTCCAAAGTGCTAGGCCTGCAGGTATGCTCCACCACACTTGGCAAAAGTATTAGCAGATAGGTTGGACTTCATCAGAATTAAAAATTTTTGTGCATCAAAGGACATTATCAGGGGAGTAATATGGTAACCCTTAGAATGGGATGAAATATTTACAAATTATTGATAAAGTGGGCATGGTGGCACATGATTGTGAACCCAACACTTGGGAGATGAAAGCAGGAGGATCCATAGTTTGAGGCTATCCTTGGCTATGGAGAGTTTGAGACCAGCCTGGCCTATGTGAGACACTATCTCAATAAACAAGCAGGTAAAAAAATCTGATAGTCATCTACAATTCTTTTAAAAGTGATGCCCATCTTTCCAGCAATACATATTTTTATATATAAATACATATTTACATGCAGTTAGTGCCTTGAATAAATGTTCCACTGGATAGGAAATAAGTGACTGAGTCCCTCCTATGCAGTCATGCCATTGGAAGTGTCTTCTCAAGAAGGGAGATGGTTATTTGAAATTGAATGTCTAGAGGGATGTTTCTCTGTTCTGCTTAGTGTTCCCATAGAGACAAACTGGGGCACGCTATGGAAATATAAAGAGAAATAGCTGTGGGCACAGGCAGATACTAAGCCCTGGATCCACCAAATATTTGGGCACTCAATGATGAATAACATGAAATATTCTTAACAGAGTGAAAAGGGAAGAAAGCAATCAAGGGCAGGAGAAAAGAAGGAAGGGAGGAAGGAAGAAAGGAAGAAAGGAAGGGCTAGCCAGCTGGTCTAAACAAAGCTTTGTTTTCTTTTGGTGGAGGAATGAAGAGTAGAATGAGGAAGACAAGTTGGTACATGCCTCCCAGTACTTAGAACCTAGGTGAAGGCAAAAGGATGGGGGGGGGGGTTGAAATGAAGATAAATCAGACATTAAGTGCCGATTTGACATGATCATTCTGCCTACTTTGAGAAAAACCTGTCCAGACATATCCAAGGTCTATCCATCCTCTGTAAGGCATTGAAGGAGGCATTTGGCTTAGATGAATATGTGCGTGCGTGCGTGCATGTGTGTGTGTGTGTGTGTGTGTACAGACACGCACATGTGTTTGTACAAGCACATGCCATAGCCTGTGTGTGTGGAGGTGAGAGGACAATTTTCAGGCGACAGGAAGGAGTTATCTCCTTCCACCATGTGGGTCTGGGGATCAAACTCAAGTTGTCAAGTTCAGAGGCCATCTTATCAGTCCTATTCATATATTTTAAAATACTTCTATAAACTGTCACTTATTTTCTTGTAGCACAAATCCTAATTGGTCTTAATAAAAACCCAGAGTCAGATATCAAGGTAAAAGCTGAAAGATCAGACATGCAGAGCAGTCAGCCACCAGAGAGACTTCTTACCTCTACTGAATCCTCAGCCTAAAAGGGAGCTGAGCTCCTGTCTCCTCTTATCACTTCCTCTCTCTGCCCCACCATATCACTTCCTGTCTTCACCTCCCTAGTGTTGGAATTAAAGGTATGTGCCACCACTGCCCAGCCTCTATGGCTAACTAGTGGCTTAGCTCCACACTCTGATCTTCAGGCAAGCTTTATTTGTTAGATCACAAACAAATTATAACCACATTTCTATTAATGTGTAGTTCATCATTAGAATCCACATTAGGACATGTCATTTTTGCCTTGGGAATGGCTAGTTCTTATAAATGTGCTGTGCAGATAATACTTACACTGAATATAACATCTGAGTTTAACATCTGCACAAGAGAAACAATAAACAGACAATATTGAATACCTACAAAGAGAGGGAGGGCAGAAAGAACATAGGCCCAGGAATATGCTATAGGCATCCAAAAGGCAATGGATAATAAGAATCTTGGGTGATGCCCTTTAATCCCAACACTGGGACAGGGATCTCTTAAATTCAAGGCCAGCCTGGACTACAGAGTGAGTTCCAGGACAGTCAGAGCTACACAGAAAAACGAGGGGTGGGGGGGAAGAATCTTGGGTGCAAGAAATAGAAATTCAAATCAACCTAATTTGCTTCCTGTCTCTAACATGTCCCCTGTGGCAGAGTTGGCTTTAGTCACAAGCCAGGGGCTCAACGGTCTCCAGCATTCTAGTCTCCTTTTACCATCTTTGGGTGAATTCTTGGTTTTTGGTTTTTTTTTTTTTTTTTTTTTTTTTTTTTTTTTTTTTGGTTTATTTTGAGACAGGGTTTCTCTGTAGCTTTGTACCTTTCCTGGAACTCGCTTTGTAGACCAGTCTGTCCTTGAACTCACAGAGGTCTGCCTGGCTCTGCCTCCTGAGTGCTGGGATTAAAGGTGTGCACCACGACCGCCCGGCAATTGAATTGGGTGAATTATTATTATTATTTTTTTTTTTTTGCCAGAGCTGAGGACCACTGAGCTAAATCCCCAACTCCTATTGGGTGAATTCTTGAGAGGGTTTTGATTTTGTTTCTGTGGCTTTTGTTGTTGTTTTTGTTTTTGTTGAGCCAGGCATTTGTGAGCTGCCCAATGTAAGAGCACTGCATGATGGTTTCCTGCAAGAGGACCAACTGCTCTAAACCACAGGCCCATCTTCTCAGCCACAATTTATTTGTTTGTTTATATTCCCAATTAAGGAACCCAGGACCTTGCATTTAAAGAGAGGGCTCTGCCTCTGAGTTACATTCCAATTCCTCAGAAAAGTTTATTAACACATCAGTTTGAGCTTACATATTAAATCCATTGCTGCTTCACTCCCCAACGGGCTGTGTGCTGGCCTTTATGCTAACTTGACACAAGCTATAGTCACATGGCGGGGCAGGGGGGAGGTGGGGGGGGGGACTCAATTGAGAAAGTTTCCACCACAAATTTGGTCAGCCTACAGGCAAGCCTACAGGGCATTTTCTTGATTGATGTGGTAGTACAAGCTCATTGTGTACCCCTAAACAGGCAGTCCTGGGTGGTCTAAGAAAGCAGGCTGAGTAAGCCATGAATGGCAAGCCAGTAAGCTTTGTGTCTCTATGGCCATTACATCAGTTCTTGACTCCAGGTTTTTGCCTTGAGTTCCTGCCTTTACTTCCCTCAGTGATTAAATTGGAAGTGTAGGATGAAATAAACCCTCTTTTCCATAAGAGGTTATAGCTTTTGGTTATGGCCTTTATAACAGCAATAGAAACCCTAAGTCAGCCTAAGAGCTCTATGTGAGTAGAGACCCTGGCTATTCACTCCAGTATTCTTATTGTCTAACACGCTGCTAATCCAGGAAGATTTTGGTTCCAGAGACAGAGAGGGACAGTATAGGAAAGGAAGATTGTAGTGATATTTTATTTGTGCTGAAATGTAGTAATATTTTATTTGTGCTTTAATAAATAAAGCTCGTCTGGAGATCAGAGGAATAGGAACAGCCATTATAAGTAAACAAAGAAGTCAGGCAACAATACACACACCTTTAATCCTGTCACTTGGCAGGCAGGAATCTGTCTGGATCTCTGTGAGTTCAAGGCCACACTAGAAAGAGCCAGGTATGGTGGCACACACCTTAAATTCCAACACTAGTTAACCATGGAGGTCTGGAGGTCTGTGCAGATGATAGGAAGTGACAGAGCTGGGCAGGAAGAGGAAGTGATGTGGCTGTACAGAGAGAGCAAATCAGATGGCAGAACAGCAAGGCCTATAGGCATGGGTAAAGAGGAAGTAACTCGAATTTGGAAGTTGCCAAGTTGGTGAGATAAGGTTAGCTGTGGCTTTCCCAGTTTCCCTAATCTCTCTCAGACTTTCACCCCTATATCTGGATCCAGGTTTTTTATTTAATAAGACCATTTAGAAATTCATTCTACAGAGGATGAGCTTGCTGCCTCTTCATGTGTGTCCCAGATACCATGCTAAGTGTTGTTCATGCATTGACTACCTTGATGCCGTGTTATCATCCCAAGAGCTAAGTACAATTCATAGGACCTATCTCTTTCTGAGTCTGGCTATATTATATAGTCTAGGCTGATCTCAAATTCACAATCTTCCTGCTTCTGCCTTTCCAGTGCATGCACTTCATTCTTGACTTCATCTTTTTTTTTTTTTTTTTTTTTTTTGTTTTTTGAGATAGAGGTTCTCTATGTAGCTTTTGGTGCCTGTCCTGGATCTCACTCTGTAGACCAGGCTGGCCTCAAAATCACAGAGATCTGCCTGGCTCCGCCTCCCAAGTGCTGGGATTAAAGGTGTGTGCCACCACTGCCTGGCCTGACTTCATTTTTTGATAGTCCCTGATATCAAAGTTCAATGGAAAGACCATTTGCCAAAAACCACAGAATAATCAGGATTCTCTGTTGCTAGAGTTTTCCTGCCTGGCCCATAGTCAGGACAAATCTCTCTCACCCGCCAGTCCCACAGCCGCTCAGACCCAACCAAGTAAACACACAGAGACTTATATTGCTTACAAACTGTATGGCTGTGGCAGGCTTCTTGCTAACTGTTCTTATATCTTAAATTAACCTATTTCTATTAATCTATAAGTTGCCACATGTTGCTTGTCATGGCGGTGACTGGCAGTGTCGTCTTCTCTCCTTCCTTGTTCTCTCAATTCTCCTCTCTGTTAGTCCCGCCTATACTTCCTGCCTGGCTACTGGCCAATTGGTGTTTTATTTATCAATCAGTCATCCACAGCAATTCTCACTCAGTCTTGTGTGATTACAGAGTTCGTACAGAGAAAGAGGGCTCTGCCTCTGGGTTCTGGTGGGAAGCCAGGGCTCCATGAGGATCAGGAATATATTTGTTAAAATATTCTACCAAGGTGGAAAGATGGCACTTGCATCAGGCAACTTACAACTGTCTTTAACTTCAGTTCCAGGGGTTCTGATATACCTCAATTCTGAGGACACATGCACTTTTGGGTACCTATGCACGTACGCACACATACACACACACAAAATTTAAAATAATTTTTCTTAAAACAGAGCACTCTAGAAAACCAATGCTGCAGTGAGGTTCTAGGCAGGGGCCACTACATTATGGGACTGGGTTCAAAGTTGGTCTTGCCATGAAATACTATGTGACTTTGAGTAAGCTTTTCTGGGCATCTGTTGTACCATGTAATTTATTTATTTATTTATATTTATTTCACAATTATAGCTGACTCAAGAACAAAAAAGGAAGTCCTTTTGTTGTTAGAGACAGGCTTTCATGTAGCCCATCTAGGTGGGCCTCTAGCTGGCTGACGACAAGCAGGAGCCTGAAGTCCTGGTCCTCCAATTTCCACTTCTGAAGTTTCTCTGGTCCCACGCAGTCCCTTGGTTCTGCAGCTGCTTATAAAATAATCATGCAGAGGCTTATATTAATTACAAACTGTATGACCAATGGCTTAAGTTTCTTGCTAGCTAGCTCTGTCCTGGACTAGCTCTGTAGACAAGGCTGGCCTTGAACTCACAGAGATCCACCCTGCCTCTGCCTCCCAAGTGCTGGGATTACAGGAGTGCACCACCACCGCCCAGCTTAGCTCTATCATTTTAAGTTAAACCATTTCTATTAATCTATGTTTTGCCACATGGCTGTGGTGTTACCAGTCTGCTGGCATGTTACTCCTTAGGTGGCAGACTGGCATCTCTCCCACCTCTGCCTTTCTTCTTCCGGTCTCTCTCTTGGATTTCCCACCTAGCTATAACCTGACTTGCCATAGGCCAGAGCAGCTTCTTTATTAACCAATCATAGCAACACATTCACAGCATACGGAAATACCATCCCACAGCAGAATATAACAGCACAGGCCTGTGTGTGTCTCCACCACCACATTTTTAGGGAGTGCTGAGGATCAAACCCAGGGCCTCCGGTATGCTAGAGCAGTTCTTTCCCCCACTGAGCTACACCCCCAGCACAAGAATAGAAAATTCCTACTGGGTCACAGTCTAGGAAAGCTTGAAGAAATTTTGAAGAAGAGGTGTAAATCAACTTTACTCAACATGGAATAGTCCTTATTTTGTGGATCTAGGAGTTCATTCCAACCACTATACTGTTAGAAATTAATACAGGCGTGTAGAAAGGAGCCAACAGGGAATTATCCTTCCCATGAGCTTTAGGGAGAGTTACAGGCTTATATAGGAATCTTGGGGTGGACTAATGTTAGGAGACATAGCTGCCATGTACAGCATCATGGGAGGTCCTTAAGACAGACAATTCCTTCAGTTCCCAGACTGTCAAGCAAGATATCACATCATGGCCCCTGGCCACCACACTGGCTGGGGCTTTGAAGAGAGTACCTTCTCTTCAATTCCAGATGACAAAGGGAGTTTCTGAGTCTTACAGCTTTTGAGGGAAGCAAGGACAAGCTTTGTACCATGTAATCTAGCTTGGCCGTGTGTGCTAGGAGTCACAAGGTAGGATAACAGCGAGGCTGTCCTTATTCTAGGGATCAGGGAGGTTGGGCATGTTCACAGCTGCCAGTGGGAGGGTGCAAACTGAACCCTTTTGTAAGAGCCATGAGCCACAGCTTACTTTATCAACTCCATCCTCTATCCAAGAAAAAAGGCTACAGAGGAGCTCAGCCTGATTTCTGAGAAGGGAGAAAGGTAGTGAGAGAGTCTGTAATCTAACAAATACAGCATAGATGTGCATAGTCTAGCTGGCATCATCACACTGTAGATCCAGCTCTGTGGTCTTGGGCAGGTCATCCTTCCCTCCTGAAGCTTGTTATCTTCCTCTTTCCCATCTTTCCCATCAATCTTCTGGGCTCCTGTGAGGGTCAGATGGAATGAACTCCAGGAAAGTTTCCTGTGAGCCATCTTTGAAACTAACAGCCACTTCTTTTCTAGCAATGTCAATAAAGACAGTGGCTATTTTCTTCCTTAATAAATCCAGGAAGAATGCAAAATCCTCAGGATTCTGGTTGATCCCTTTAAATCAGCAAGCACTTTACCCACAGAGTAATCCATCCCCTGCCCCTGCCATCTTTGCAAAAGTTGCCCATGGCTTGTCTTCAGAGGAGTTGCTATTTCCAACAGTTGCTGTCCATATTTGTAAATTTCCACCTACAGGAGGATTTCTCCTGTTCTCTCAAGCGTCTTACTGCTGTGCCTCTCCTGGAAAGAAAGCCACTAAGTCTTGGCTGGAGGACATTAAACTCCTTTGAGCCCACAGCTCTGCTGGGCTATTTACCTCTAACAGCTTGCATTTCAGCAAGTTACCCCAAGAATTCTTTAATCTCTAATTCACTCAATAAACAAGGCTTTAAATTCCTTAAATTCCAATTCACTAGATAAGCAAGGCTTTAAATGAGTTTCTTGCTCATCTGTCTGAAAATGGCTTGTGGAAGAGGCACAAGGGATCATTTTACCTGGAGGACCCATTTTGTTTCCTCTAAAGAACTAGCATAAATATCCACCTTTAAAATTAAACAAATAAAACCAAACACCTAAACAGAACAAAAACAAAGAGCACTCTAAAACCTCCTTCTTGACAACATTTAAATGTTCCTGTTCTGGATGGATGGGGAGGAAAGAGTTCCCAGGCAGCACTGCCAGGCAATCCTGCATGGCATGGTGCAGGTGAGCTCAGCCTTTCTCTTGGTGCCAGGTATGTGACATGACTGATCCATGAGTCACCTGGCACACCTCAGGGAGTGGAGCAGGATGGGGATCAGAGGCAGACTTGTCACTGGTTCCTGGGAGAGTCCCAGATTCCTTGAGAAGCTCCAGAGAGTGCTTGTGTATGCAAGAGGCTTGAGGGAGGTCTCTTGGAATCAACATCGCAGGAAGCAGGAAGATGGACTTCTCAACAGCCTCAGCAGAGTCCTCACCATCCCTGGGAAGCTCCATGTTAAGGAAATCCTATATAGCTGACCCAAGTGCTAGCTGACTATAAGAAGGACCAGGCACTGAGAGGACTTGTCCCTAAGAAGCTGATATTATGTTGTCCTTCGGGGTGGGCCAGGAGGATGTTTCTCTGCTTGGAAGCTTTCTTTTAATTTGTGCCTTTTCCCATTCTCAACCCTCCTAAGATAGAGGATGAGCCCAATCTGACCCCAGGAGGTTTAGGAAGAAATGGCAGAGTGGCCATGAACTGGACCTAAAGAAACTGTCAAACAAAGGGCTACACCAAGAAGGGGAAGAAGGGGAAGAGAAGGAATGGAATGTGAAAGGGGTAGACATAGAAGAAAATTTGGGAGAGGGGAGAGGAGAAAAGAAAGGGAGAGAGGGAGAGAAGGAGGGAGGGAGACAGGAAGAGGGAATGGGAAGAGGAAAAGGGAGAGTGAAAGGAAAGAAAGTGAAGAGGAAGATAGAGAGGAAAAGAAGAGATTGAGGAAAAGAAAAAGACTGGGGGTTGGGGATTTAGCTCAGTGGTAGAGAGAGCGCTTGCCTAACAAGCACAAGGCCCTAGGTGTTCGGTCCTCAACTAAAAAAAAAAAAAAAAAAGAAAAAAGAAAAAAAAGAGACTGTTCAGAGTATCTTGGTGTGGTCAGCAGTAGCCTTGGATCAGGCACTGACTTAGTCAATTAATCCCCAGTTCCTCACACCTCCAGGCTCACTTCTCTTTCTTCATGGCTGTCCATCACTCAGCTATGTTATGGACCAGGAAAGTGTGCACACCAGAGAAGGCCCCAGTCTACATATCTTGTTGCTCTTTTATTATTATGATTATGATTACTACTACTACTACTACTACTACTACTACTACTACTACTACTATTATTATTATTATTATTATTATTATTATTATTATTATTTCTTGTAGCAGGAATCTTAAAGGTACTTGTTAATAAAATCAAACCTGAGGCCAGTTATTGGGGTGAATGCTGGAATATCAGAGAAGCAGAACAAGCCACAGCTTCCTCACCTCACCAGTTCCTCAGCTGATCCTGTTTCCTCAGACTGGAAGCCTCTCAGTCCTCATCCCAAATGAATCTCAGCTGAACTGTGCTGCTCAAAAGCCTGAAAGCTTAACCAGCCAAATGATTCTAGTTTCTGGTTCTCACGCCTTATATATCTTTCTCTTTCTGCCATCACTCCCTGGGATTAAAGGCGTGATTCACCATGCTTGGCTGTATCCTTGAACAGATGGATTTCTGCCTCTGGGATGCTAGGATTAAAGGCATGTGCTACCACTGCTTATCCTCTATGTTAAATATTGTGGCTGTTCTGTCTCTGACCCCAGATAAGTTTATTAGGGTGCACAATATTTTGGGGAACACAATACCACCACAATTTCTGGCTTATTGTTATAGAAAAATAATGATCACTGAGAGATTATTGTATGCCTTTTTCCTAGAAAAACGTAGAACCAGAATGTAGGAGTCAAGTGTGGTTGAAAGTTTTCTCTGGTCCCACTCGGTCCTGCAGTCCTGCAGCTGCTTATAAAATAATGACTCAGAGGTTTAATATTATTTACAAATTGTATGGCCTATGGAAGCTAGCTCTTTTATCTTAAGTTAACCAATTTCTATTAATCTATGTTTTGCCATGTGTTCCGTGGCTTTACTGGTCTGCTAACATGTTGCTCCTTGGGTGGTGGTGGGTTGGAGTCTCCCCAGACTCCCCCTTACTCTTTCCTGTCTCTCTCCTTGGATTTCTTGTCTGCTTCTAAACAGCCTTGCCATAGGCCAAAGCAGCTCATTTATTAACCAATAGGAACAACATATGCTCACAGCATACAGAAAGACATGCCAGCAGACAGCAAACATCTTAAAGTGCTGGACAACACACCTTGTGTGTCTGGAGTTTTGGTGGAGCCTCCCAACTATTGGTTTGCTTTATTTCCAGAAATGGGTGTCAATGATATCTGTTGACACTTAAATAAGCTGTCACACCCATAGATACATCAGGTCCCACGTGAATGGAGCTCCTCCCCCTTGCTTGGAGTGTTCTCGTATACACAGTTTTATACACATAAATATATAGCTGGATTGCTTAGGCTATTGCATGACAATAAAGCAAAATGTATGAGACCAATCATAAAATTCCCAAATAGCTCATGGACTCTGGTTCCATGAAATTCACTGTCATTTCTTCCACCTGAGATTATCAGTGGCCATGGTCTTCCACTGGTGTCTGAAGATCGTAATTACAGCAGTTTGACTTTATTTCAATACCATCTCTGTCCTGCCTTAGTTGGAATGAAGCTGGTGTACTGTGAAAGCATTTGTTCATATAGTTGGTGCTTTGTATCTGCAGTTAATATCCATAGACTAAAACAATTATTGAAATTATTGGAAAACATAGTAACATCTAACTCAATATGCAAAGACTTATTCCCTAGACAATATAGTATAATAACTTTGTGGGACTGGAGAGATGGCTCCATTGTTAAGATCACATACTGTCTTGCAAAGGACCTGAGTTTAGCTCTCAGCACCCATATTGTTGCTAATAACCACCTGTAACTCCAGTTCCACAGGAAATAATGCCCTGTTATGGCCTCCATGGACACTCACATGCATGTGCATGCGCGCGCGCACACACACACACACACACACACACACACACACACAGAGAGAGAGAGAGAGAGAGAGAGAGAGAGAGAGAGAACCCATTTACATGTCATCAACTGTGCTGAGTATTAGAAGTCATGTAGAGATGGCTTAAGTAGGCATATCCAACCTAGGACTCACCAACCTCATACATACCAGGATAGGTATGACTGTGGCCTGACACTCTGTGGATAGTAGTGTCATATGGCGATGTCAAAAGATTAGACAGACCTGCAGATATGGCTCAGTGGTAGAGTACTTATCCCATAAGTATGAGGACTGGAGTTTCAGCCCCAGCACCCACGTAAAAGGCCAGGTGTGGCGGTATGTGCTTAGCACTAGGAAGCCTGGACAGTTGGACCCTGTGTAGATGTAACCGTCTTGTTAAATAAGAAACACAGAACCAATTGCAGAGCAAGAGCAGAAAACCTTACCCTTCACTGCTTCTGCTGTCCTTCCTCTCCACAAAAGACCTACTGCTATGTGTCTTATCTTTTTTATAGACTTTCTGTTCTATTTTCTCATTGGTTGTAAACCCAGCCACATGACCTCTTCATCACCACCTGTTTGTACAGACCTCCAGGTCTTCTATGGTTGGTATTGAGATTAAAGGTGTGTGTCTGCCATGTTGCCTGTGTCCTTGAACACACAGAGATCCTGCCTAGCTCTGCCTCCCAAGTGCTGGGATTAAAGGTGTGCACCACCACCGCCCAGCTTCTGCTCTGGCTTGCTCTGGCCTCAGGGCAACTTTATTAACATACAAATAAAATCACATTTCAATACAAATAAAATATCACTATATTTCCCCTTTTCTATTTTAATAAAAAGAAAAAAAGGAAAAAAGTTACAACTAATAAAAGAAAAACTATATACAAAAGTACAATAACTATATATACCATATATACAAACAATAAATACCTAAACAATGTCTAGTCCATTTGCATTTGACAAATTCAGAGAAAATAATTCCATTATCTATACTATTTTGGTAAGTCCAAAATGTACCTGAATCACTTTCTGTCCTAACTTATATTACTAACGGAACTGTCTTATAATGTCTTTCAAATTTATACACTTATAGCCCTTAGTGAGTTTTTCTGAAATCATTAACAAAGATAACTATAACTAAAACTAACTGATCTTCAACTCCCGCAGAGACCCAAGAAGAAAATAATACTACCTAATAAAAAAATAAAGACAGGAAGTGCATGCAAGCAGCTTCCAATAAAAAAAAAAAATGTGAATTGACAGAAACAGCCAGCTGCCTGGACAGTCACCTAAGGTTTCTCTGCAGTGTTGGGGTATCACCTTCAGCCTATAGGCTTAGCATATCTGATAGACTCATTTGTGAACTAGGAGGTATACAAGGTCAACAGTTTGACCTCACATTTGGTGAGAGCAGTCCATGTACCAGAAACACCTGAATTCCATTAGTGTCATGACATGATTCAGGATTTTAAATTCTGGAAATTATTGATTTTTTTTTCAATTCAGCTGTCCATTTTTCTTGGCTGTGTATATGTGGCTTCATCTCGGTATCCCGTTCTTCTCCACATCCCTCTATTAAATGTCAGTCTACTATTGAGAGGGGTGAGCTTAGTTATTCTTCAAGAATAACTGTTTCATCTGCTGTTCCATTGCACATCAGAAGCCATTGGCCCACTTCCTGTTCAGCTGCCTTCAAAGAAAAGAGCATGGTGCCTTTTACAGACCCTGGGTTTGTTGACCAGTTGGCCTGGTTTACTTGGCAAGTTCCAGGACAGTGAAAGACTCTGTCTCAAAAATCAAGTTGGATGTTTCCTGAGGAATGACACCTAAGGTTGACCTCAGTCCTCCACATGTGTACAGGTGTGTACATATACGAATATGTACCTCTGCCTCCACAAAACTGGATACCCTTGAAAAGCATCTGAGGATATGGGTAAGCTTTACATAAAAATTTTTTAATGTTTTACATGTAAGACATGTTAATATCCTTAGACATTGTTGTCTATAAGGATCCTCCCAGGTGGATGAAGAGGGACACTGTATACTAACGTAACCGTTCCAGCTTAGTCTAACCTAAAGAACAGAACCTGACACTAGATTTTCATGTAAGTTGTTTGGGGAAGAGTTCCAGGAAACTAGAGTCAGGGAAAATGAGGATGTTGGCAAACTTATGGAAGCTATGATACCATAGATTGGACAGCTAGCACTGGGTCTCACTGGAGTACCCTGGGAACTATGTAGAATAGAGTATGCCTTCAATGTGCCCACAGCAGACATGGGTAATCCACTGGCTCCCACCATTCATTGACCAAGGGATGAGCTAAAACATTCCCATTTCCAGAAATGAGTATGCACATAACTGAGAGGACTCCTACAAATAGCTTCATAGATCCAAGGTCAGGGAGTAAGAGATGTCCCTGGCAATCTGAAAAGTGTTGTTTCATGGCATCTCCTCCTAGCTCTCCATTCACAGCAGTGCAGGTGCTTAGTTTAAAAATGCCAGTCATGGGCTGGAGAGATGGCTCAGTGGTTAAGAGCACTGGCTGCTCTTCCAGATGACCAAGGTTCAATTCCCAGCACCCACATAGCAGCTTACAACTGTCTGTAACTCCAGTTCCAGGGAATCTGACACCCTTACACTGACACACGTGCAGGCAAAACACCAATGCACATAAAATAAGAATACATAAATCATTAAAAAATGTTTTTAAAAATGTCAATCATGACTCAGAAGGTAAAGCCACTTGGTATGTGTCTTAGTTTGGGTTTCTACTGCTGTGAAGTGACACCATGACCATGGAAACTCTTATCAGGAAAACATTTAATTGAGGTAGCTTGCTTACAGTTTCAGAGGTTCAGTTCATTACCACCATGGTTGGAAGCATGGCAGCATGTAGGCAGACATGATGCTGGAGAAGTATCTGAGAGTCCTGCATCTTGTAGGCAACAGGAAATGGTCTGAAAGCCACACTGAGGGATACTTGAGCAAAAGAGACCTCAAAGCCCACTCCCACAATGACACACTTCCTCCAACAAAGCCATACCTTCTAATAGTGCCACTCCCTTTAGGGGCCATTTTCTTTCAAACCACTATAGTATAATTGGAGATCTGAGTTTGATCCCCAAAACCTATGTAAAGGTGGAAGGAGACAATTGACTCCACAAAGTTGCCCTCTGATCTACATATGTTTACCATGGTGTATCAGTGGTTCTCAATCGGTGGCTTGTGACCTCTTTGGGAGTTGCAAAGCAGATATCCTGCATAGCAGATATTTATGTAACAGTAGAAAAATTATAGTTATGAAGTAGCAATGAAATAATTTTATGGTTGGGGTTCACCACAATATTTGGAACTGTATTAAAAGGTCACAGCATTAGGAAGATTGAGAACCACTGGCATACACACACATCATGTGCACACACACACAAATACTAATTTTAAAAAATATAAATCAACTCAACACCAGGGAATGGAGGCAGAGTCAGAAGCTCAAGGTCGTCCTCAGCTATGTGGTAAGTTTCAGGCTAGCCTGAACCTAGTTTCTTTGACTGAACATATGTATTAGAGTCAGACATGTGGCATGTCTCAAAATCTCAGCTCCTTTTAATCATCAATACCCTGTGGGATACATATACCATGGTTCATTTATCTATTCAGAAGTTAAGACATTAGGCTGTTTCTGAGTTGAGGCAATTGTTACTAAATATGCCCTCTTTGCACACAGGCTTTTGGGTGAACATGTTTTTACTGGTCTTGGATAAACTCCTAGGACTGGGATCACAGCATCAGAAACATATATGTGACTGAATAAGCATTGGCAGAGCTATGTTCCAAAGCAACCCTACCATGCCACTTACATAGTGTCCTTGACAAAAACAATTTAGGATTGTTGGTCTTTCTTTTTTGACATTTATTTATTCTTAAGGGGAACATATGCCCATGTCACAGTGTGCAGATGGAGGTCAGAGGACAACCTCTGAGAATCTGTTCTCTCTTTCCACCATATGGGTGGGATCCAGGGTCCAAACTCAGATTTTCAGGCTTGGTGGCAAGCACCATCACACACTGAGCCTTCTCATCAGTCCCATCAGTTGCTTTTATTTGAGTATTTCTGACAAACAGTGCCACACTAAATATCCTCATAAAGAAGTCCTTTTCTATTAGCTGCTAATATCTTTATATCATACACTGAGAACAAGAACAAGTAAGCTAAAGGATAAGGAAGGTTGTTTGCTCTCATCAAACAACCTCTGGGTGGTGGTGTCAATGTGCTCACCTACCAGTTAGCTTTGGCATTGCCTGCCTTTCACATCCTCACCAATAGTGTTCAATGTTTTATCTATGTTTAAGTTCTTATCATTTAAAGGGCTAGGATCTCATATGTTACTGTTGTGCAACATTCCTAAGGAGATGGAAAAGAAATGCCTATCTACCCTAATAGTGAAGAAGACGGACCAAAGAAGGATTTCACTGAATCCAGCTTGGTGAGTAAATGAGTTTACTAAGATTACTCACAGACACATGGGTGACTCAAGACAGCTGTACCACTGCAAAGTCCCACCCCTCTGTCATTTTTTAACCTTTGATATATTTTAGCATTTCCAAGATTCATTGTAGCTGGAGAAGGTATAACTGTTTATTTTGTTGCCATGGCTGCAGTCTTCTGTAAATCACCATAGTGCCCTGCTTCATGATGGTGATAATCATGGCATGCCCATAGAGAACAGCAACACTGTGATTGCCCTGAATGACTCTGCGCCCCTGGCTCAAGTAATCCTCTTACAGCACATGATTACATACAGAGTAAGCAGTTGGTACTATTGACATGCCACCACATTCAAAAAAAAGAAAAGAAAAGAAAAAACCATGCTTCTAAGGGAAAATTTGAGATGTATCTATTTTTGGTGAGCATAGTGATGTCAATTAATGCATGTTGATTACAATCAGTTGGTCACATTCTGTTTGGCCTCTGGAATTCTTCATCAGTACATTCAGTAGTGTTGCTCTTAACTCCAACATGGTATAAAATTAGACTAGTCTAAAATGAGAATAGATTCCTCTAAGGCTTTGATTTTAAGTGTCTTCTTCCATCACTTTCTTCTACTTTTGATGTTGTGGCAAAATTTCTCACTTAAACTAGAGCTTGTTGATTTGGCTTGTCTAGTTAGACACCTTGCCCCAGGGATCCCCCAAGCCAGCATTTACATGGGTGCTGGGGATCTAGACTCAGCTCTTCAGACATATGCAGCAAGCACTTTACTCACTGAGCCATCCCTCTACATTGATTTCAAACTTTAAAAACTCTACCCATATTCAGAAATATCTCAGGAACATTTTTGGTGATGTACAACTGTCATCTCAGCACTTAGGAGGTTAAAGAAAGGAGCACTAATTCAAAGCCACCCTATGTACTTCAGAGAAACCTCGTGGTGGTGCATGCCTTTTAATTCCAGCACTCTAGAGGCAGAGGCAGGTGGAACTCTATGAGTCTACAAAGTGAGTTCCAGGGCTGTCAGAGCTGCTATACAGAGAAACTCAAAGGGGCATGCAGGGTGGGGTGGGGGGGGGTGTCTGGGCGAGGAACAAAGCCAACCTTAGGAAGAAAATACATGTGTCTTCCTGAGGCAAATTAAAAAAAAAAAAGAATTGTACAAGTATGGTGGCACTCATTGGTAAAATTCCAGCACTCTGAGACAGAAGCAGGAAGACTGTTAGTTCAATGCTAGCCTGGGCTACAGAGTGAATGCCCAGACAGCCTGGACTACACAATGAGGTCAAAAAACAAAACAGTGATTATTTTTAAGCCTATACTTCCTATTACATTTCACTTCCTTGAAAATATGCTCACTGGCATCCACTAATAAATAGACTTCTATTATTGGGCTGTGTTGTTTATTAAGCAGTGCTCTTTACCATGCAAGAGGAGCCATGAGGCACAACGAAACTCCACTCTTAAAAGTTTTATTAAGGGAAGGGAATAGAAGGGACATGCATAGGCCAATGGAAGGACTATGCAGGAAGAGAGGAGAGAAATAGGTGGAACCTGCTTTTATGGCCCTCCCCCCACCGCCACGCACATATGGGTTTATGTAGCTATGCCAGGCATGTGCATAGATTATGTGATCATGCAGGGCACCACAGATTACATAGGACATAAGGCCCTACACTGGGGGAATAGCTAGGAATTCTAACAGGTTGTTCAGAATTTTGAGGGTCCAGTTTTAAAATCTAGGTCAAGATTGCTTCTTATTTACAGTGTCTTTGGCCACCCTGGAGAGCCAGCTGTAATCATACTGTCTCACACCGTTTTGAAGGTATTATTCCCATGTTCTTTTTTTCTTCTTGTAAAGCTACATCTTATTCCTTTATCAGTTATTTTCACAAATAGCTCGGGGACTACAAATGTACTCGGTATTAACTCTAGTGTGGAGGGCAGGCTTTGAAAAGACAAGGGCCTGGGATTTAGGTATCACCTCCACCATCTCCAGGTGATCTTAATGAAAGATCGTTGACTATTGACAATTCAAGTTTCCTTCTCTGTAAAATGGGCATCATTAACCTGAGGCGTGTAAACGCTTCCTGGTGAGTGCCCTGGAAGGTGATTCTTGCTGTTCCTCAGATCAGCAGCAGCCATTCACAGCATCTGGGAACTTGGCAGAAAAACCAACTCTCGGTCATCGACTCCAAAGGCCCAAGGATGAGTCAGAGCAGTCTGTTCTCACACGTCTTCCAGGTAACTGACGCCGGACCATCCACAACGCCTCGCCACACTGAGAAGAGTTGAGCAGCCAGCACCTTGACCTCTACGACTGCAGCAGCACCCACCGGCAACGCTAGGGAACGGATTCGGTCTTGGCTCCGCCCTCTCCCGTATCAGGGCCCGCCTCACACGCTCGCTGATTGGTGAAGCCTCTGGAGGCGGCTCGCCAATCACCCGACAGCAGACGCAGAAACGGTCGAGGTTGCGCCTGAAGAGAGAGTGCTCCTATTGGTTGGAGATCACGCCGCAGCGCCGCGCGTACTCCCAGAAGAAGGTGTGCTGTCAGCAGCCGTTGAAAAATGGCGACTGTTACTGAGCTGAAAGCTGGTGAGTGCGCCGAGGGGACGCTTGCCAGTGGGAAGCGTCGCGCCTTCCGTCTATGATAGGGATGGGACGGAAAGAGAGCGCCCGGAACACTGGCTCGGCTCTTTTCGGGGTCGTTCTGAGGTGGCAGAGCCCACGGGGAGTGACCGCTGCGCATGCGCTATGGGAGGGCCAGACTTGGAGCTGGAGGAAAGGACTGGAATCTTTAGTTTCTGACAGGGTTGCAGGTCTGTCTCTCAAGACGTCTGGGCATCTCTCAGAACCCCACTGAGCCGACAGCGCCAAGGCTAGGCCATGTGTTCAGGGTTTTTGACCATGACAAAGTGATTATGTGCAGGGCTCTGGGTTCCATCTCCAGAACTGCAAAAACAAAGAGTAGCCATCAATGACACGTGTATACTGTTAACTCTGAATAGTAATTATAGTTAATGTTTGAGTCGTAATTGTAGTTAAGGTTCAGTGTGGCTATCCTCTCTGTAAGACACAACTCATCCAACAACTACTTGATTATATGTAACAAATCCTCCGTCCATGTCATACATTGGGGAGTTGAGGTGCCCAGAATTGGAATATTTCACCCAAGATAATTTAGGTAGAAGTAAACTGGTGTGGAAATCCCATAAGTACAGTAGCACACCAGGCGTTAATCACCATGCCATTCTGTGAGTTTCAAAGAATTCAGAGACTAGCCAATGGTAGTGGAAATTTGGAGAGGACCAAGTAGAGTAGTTTGGAAGCTCTAACGCAGTAACGATGGACTAAATGTGTATTGGGGGCACTGTGCTGGTGAGCAGTTCAAAAACAGACATGCCTCAGTCTCCAGGAGGGACTTCACGTGAATCAGTGGAGCCCTTCTGGGAGTGGGGTATACATAACATGTGTGATATTGTATAAATTTCTCGTGGGATTTCAAGATAATTCGGTGGGAAATAAGTCAGATTAAGATTCGTTCCTGAAGAAGTATTTATGGTAACAGCATTGTAAGCATAAAATACAAAGAGTAAAATAAAAAAAAAAAAAAAAACTCAGAGTGACACCCTGAAGGTTATGGGTGGCCCCTATAGTTTTAGGGGCCTCTTTACATATTTATTTTCTGTATTCTCAGGCTCTTAATATGCTCCATGTCCAAGAGAAATGTAATGAAGACTTGTTTCCTATTCAATGATCTTCTAGTTTATGGGCCTTTTACTCATTTAAAGCACTCTCTCATCTCCCCTAGATCTTTCTCTGAGAGATAGAGTTCATTGCCAGGAGAAGGTAACTAAGACATGGGTTATGAATTTGCCACCAAGTCATGAAGGACATGCTATGTTTCCCAACTCCAGCTTCATTACTTTTCAATTTTCTGCTAAGATTGAGGCTGTACTGTGTGCACATCAGAGTAATTGGGACAGGATGGTTGCCAGTAGAAAATAATCTCTCCATTTAATTTCCAAAGATGGAACTAGAGAACAGAGGATCCTAAGAGTATGATAAAACTTTGCTTTTATGGGTCTGTTACAAGGTATGTTTGGTTGACAACTGCAGTTAGTATACCTGTAGAAAGGTGAAGGGATGAATGTTTTAAAAACAGGAGAAGAAAGATGAAAAGTCAGAGTATATCTTTAATCACATGGACAAGGATGTTGTTATTTACCAAAGCTTAGGAACTTTGTGTATGTAGCTAAGTGGATAAGCTGTCTTAAGAATTTTAATTATTGTGGCATATTAATAATGCTTTTGTCATTGGCAGAGCAAAGTGCATTGTTAAACTACACTTTTTAGCTGGGCAGTGGTGGTGCACACCTTTAATCCCAGTACTCAGGAGGCAGAGGCAGGTGGATCTCTGTGAGTTGGAGGCCAGTCTGATCTACAAAGCCAATTCCAGGAGAGCCAAGGCTACACAGAGAAACCTTGTCTAAAAAAAAAAAAACCAAAAAACAACAACAACAAAAAACTACATTTTTTTCACCAATAGTGTAGGGCACTATTGGTATTATACATTTGTAACGTTTAGTGAGCTCTTGCTGTATTCTAGGCATTATACTGATTCTCTAGACTTGCCATTTAGCCACAAAAGACTATTTGAAAAGGGAAGGTTCCAGATTACTGTTAACAGATGGTGACTTTTTTAAAATTGATTCTTTGTGGATTTCACATCATGCATACTGATCCCATTTATCTCCCCATCCTTTACAACCTCGCCGCCATAAAATCAAATTTAAAGGAAAAAAACCACCTTAACATACCAAAAAAAAAGTCTCGGCATACATCTTTATTTGTAAGTGTTCATGCCATTAGTTTGAGTTTAAGGCCTCTCGTTTTGCTACCATCTTGACACTGGGCCCTCAGCAGGACTCTCTTTAATATCCTGTTGTTACCTTGAGTCATGGAGATCCTGTAGCTTTGGGTCTTCAGGTCCAGCCCCTTCACATACTTCGGCAGTTCATAGATGAGGTGAATGTTAGGGTGGGCTAACTCATAGCCCTGGTTCTGGGCCTGGGTAGTAGCTGGGTTGAGATGTGCATACTCCTGACTTCTTTAGGTTAGCAGTCTAATTACATTTTTTTAAGGTTTATTTTTATTTGTGTGTCTTTTCTGTTTGTCTCTGTCTCTGAGTCTGTGTGTGTGTGTGTATGTATACACAAGAGTACAAGAGTGCAGTTGCCTGAGAAGGCTAGTACCCATAGAGTTACAGATGATTGTAAGCTGCCCATTTGGGTGCCAGATAGTAAACTGAGGTCCTCTGGAAGAACAATATGCATTCTTAACTACTAAGCCATCTCTTCAGCCTCTCTTTTGTATTACACTCTTTTTATTACATTTCTTTTTTCTTTTTCTTTTCTTTTCTTTTTTTTTTTTTTTTTTTGGTTTTGGTTTTTCAAGGCAGGGTTTCTCTGTGTAGCTTTGCGCCTTTCCTGGATCTTGCTCTGTAGACCAGGCTGGCCTCGAACTCACAGAAATCTGCCTGGCGCTGCCTCCCAAGTGCTGGGATTAAAGGCATGCGCCTCCACCGCCCGGCTTCATGTTACATTTCTAACCAGGCTTGAAGTTTTAAAATCCTACTGTTGGGCTAGGGATATAGGTTGCCTATCATGCATGAGGCCCTGAGTTCAATCCTTAGCAACACATACATTGGGGGTGGTCATGTACACCTGTAATCCCAGCACAGCCTATAAGAATCAGAAGTTCAGGGTCATGCTCAGCCTACATAAGAAGTTTAAAGTTAGCTTGGGTTACAGCCTAGATATGAGGCCCATGCTGCTCTGACTTCCCAGCCTCCCAAGTGCTGGGATTACAGGAACGTGCAACATTCCCAGCTCTAGATCCCTTAAAGCAGAACAGAACCAAAACCCAAAACACTTTTTTCATTAAGAATCAGATATGGGAGTTCCAGGACAGCCAAGGCTACAAAGAGAAATACTGTCTGGAAAAAACAACAAACCAGCTATGGATTTCAGCCAGGTGTGTGGTGGTGCACACCTTTAGTCCCAGCACTCAAGAAGCAGAGGCAGGCAGATCTCTGAGAGTTCTACAGCCTAGTCTACAGTGTAAGTTCAGGACAGCCAGAACTACATAATGAGCCTCTGTCTTGAAAAACAAAACCAAGTCAGCTGTGAATCTCAAAAGTATCATCAACAATAATGATATATTTCCTCTTTTTGTGGAGGATAATTGTTTTCCATAACCATCTTTCTGGACTAAAGGCTATTAGTAATGTCTGGGTCCCCTATAGATTGACAAACACTTGAAAATCTGTGGGAGATTGGAGTATAAGCAAACTGTAATTCTGTACACTCTTTTCTCCCCCACCAAACTACAGTCCCTAACTAAAGATACAACATGGATAAACTTGAATTTGCACAAATACATTGAGGGTGGATTATTATAATATGGAGACTTTAATTTTTACAAACATAGCTTATGATATTGATATCATTGTTCAGCTTTCTCTTTAAACTAAGAACTGTATTTGTGTCATTTTCCTTTTAAACATCATTCTTTAGCACATACCTGAAATTTCAACATTTAGTTTATAACAGAACCATTTATATTTTAACAGTTTTAAAGAACACCTTGGAAAAAAAGGGAGTGTTAGGACATTTAAAAGCAAGGATCCGTGCTGAAGTTTTCAATGCCCTGGATGATGATCATGAACCCCGGCCATCATTGTCTCATGAAAACCTTATAATTAATGAATTAATTAGAGAATATTTGGAATTCAACAAATATAAGTACACAGCCTCTGTCCTTATAGCAGGTAAGTGGTTGTTCATCTCTGGAAAAAAGCTCTGCTTTATACCCTTTTTCTGATTCTTAGAAAGCAGTTAGCCTGAATATGTAGTTCCATTACTGTGTCATGCAGGTGACTGAACACTTAGCATCCCATGGGCTCTTGTCATACATGGACAGGTTTTGGTGAGCTGTCTGCTGTTGGGGAAAGTAAGAGCTAGGACCTTCCACTGTAGGTTCTGTATGTACTATTAAGCACACATGCTCATAAAGGATAATGATTTTGATACATTGAAGGATCTCTAAAGATCTATTATCAGTGTCTATTTCCCTCAGTTTGTTACAGCTGGCCATTACCTGGGTATCGTCCCTAGGATGAAATAGTGACAGTACTCATTCCATATTAAGTGTTTTAGGTTGGTATGGTTGCTAATGCCTATACTCATAGAAACTCAAGGGGCTAAGGCAGGAGGACACTGCTTCAAAATACAAAATAGAAAAGCACTGGGGCTGTAGCTCAGTGAGAGAACACTTGCCTAATGTGTGAGGCCAGAAGCTAATTCACAGCACTTATGGAGGGTAGAGAGGAGAGAAGAGAAGAGGAGACTGAGTTTCTGTTAATCAAGTTTGCCTTTTCCAGAGTGTCATATAAGTGGAAGCCTATAGAACATGCCTTCTGACGCTGCCTCACTTCACTTAGTAAAATACACTGCAGGTTCAGTCATGTTGACTTTGACCCTGTGAATATGGAAATGCTGTGGCTGTGCCATTTCATCTGCTCTTATAGACATTTTAGTTATTTATACTTTCTGGCAGCAGTGAATCAAATCCTCAAAAGCATTTACTTGAAGTTCATGTGTGAACATCATTTTATTTTTTTAGATAAATAAAGATGGAATTGCCAATTGTCTGGGAAGTGAATGCTTCCCTTCAGGTAATAACTGCTTCTGAGTGGCTCTATCATTTCACTTTCACCAGGGAAGTGATGGCTAATACATGTAGTCCCAGCATTCAGGAAGCCACAGCAGAAGAATCAAGGCCAGTCTAGTTCACATAATGAATTTGAGGCCAGTCTGTGCTAGAGTAAGACTCAGTCTAAAAATTTAATAATTTTAATTTTAGAATTGCTATATATATTTTTTAATGAATTATTTAGTATTACTATGTGTTTAATCTATAGGCATCTTAGGAAGCTTACTGAAGTCCAGCATTATAGCTTTAGATTCAGAAACCATATTACCAAAGTGAGTATGTGGTAAGCTGTAATTAAGTTCTACATTTAATTGCATTGGAGTATGTTGACATCATAAAGTCATATGCAGTTTGATCTGTCAGCATTCTCCCAAAGTCTGAGAAATGTGTGTACCTAGCAGGTGTGGTTATTATCAAAGTTGAATTTGCCTTTTTGATTAATAGACTTAGTGTTTTCCTGAATTTTTCCCCCCAGAATCTGGTCAACCCATAGTTCCATTGGACAGACAGTTTCTCATCCGTGAACTAAATGCCTTTGAAGAATCAAAAGATAACTCAATGTAAGAAGTTTTTAAAAGAGGTTTACAGATGTTGTATTCAGATTCAATTGCATAGTACTGGCTATGATTCATTTTAATCCAGCAGGAACTTATTTGGGTTACTGTATGTTATACACTATATGAGGTCCAAGAAGTGTGGCAGCAAAGTCAACTGAGCTCTCTGCTACAGCTGAGCTTGCTGTGTCTTCAGAGGACTGAATACCTAACCAGCCACCCTGCCTACCTGCCTTCCTCCCTCCCTCTTTCTTTCTTGAGAGTTTTTCCCCCAATTTCTTTCTTTCAGTGGTAGTAGTTGAAACAGGGCCTTGACTGTTAAGGGTGCAACACACCCTATACATACCCCTCAGCAGTCTCCTTGGCCCAGCCCTCTACTTCTTTCTTTTTCAGACTTAAAAAAAAAATGTGTTTATGTGGATGGATGTTTTGTCTGTGTGCATGTTGTTCACCACATACATGCCTGATTGCCTTAAAGACTTTGAAGCTGGAGTTATAGGTGGTTGTAAGCCAACAAGTGGGTACTGGGAATTGAAGCTGGTCCTCTGGAAGAACAGCCAGTGCTCTTAACTGCTGCAGGCCGCAGGAATATATCATAAGAACTCAGCTGGTTATGACAAAGTCACAACCTGGAGGGATCAGGGAATTCCTCCAGAGGAAGCCAAATCCCAAGGAGTTTTTGTTGTTACTTGGCTTGTTATATATCAGCTGTATTCTGTTATGAAAATCATGTGTGCCTTCCTAGTTTTCCCAAGTGACGATTTTCCCTAAGAAGGGCTAACAATGCGGACTGATCACTCTCTGGACATACACATTCCAGGGATTTGGAGAACAGCCTCAGGAAAGGCTTTCTCTGGAATCAGATATCTCCCTTACCCACTTTCAAGGACTACAGGAAGCACCACCCAGGTAGGCGCCCAACTTCCAAGGACTAACAGTGACAGCAGCCCACATACAAGTCTCCTGACTTAAGGTGAATTCCAGAAGGGACACCGCCTAGGTCAGGTGGACATTAAGTAATAGCTTTACACAATTTAGCTTGGACCCTGCCTTCATATACTGGGACTTCCAGGGCAGAGAAGAGAGAAGAGAAAAGAGAATGGAAGAACTAGGTGGGTAAGAACTTGAGAGGAACAAACTGAGATGGGGAAGAACTTGATTGAAGGGCTAGAAGAGAGTACTAGAGGAACGAGATGGGAGAGGAGGAAGAGCCAGATGGGGAAGAACAAGATGAGAGAGAAGGAAATGGTAGAGGAGCTGATAGGGGAAAGAACTAGATAGATGAGAACCTAGAAGGGACAGAACTAGATGAAGGAATTAAGATAGAACCTAGAGGGGACAGTATATAAAGGTAGAGAGAAATCAGGCAAGAAAGGAGCTAGACATGAGAGCAGAATAGAAGCTGTGTAGAGAGAACTATCACAGAATAATAAAGTATATGAACTAAGGAGTTTCGTGTACATAGATTCATTTCTTCAAAGATTAATTATCAGCTGGTTGTAGATTCTTCCCGGACCCTGGGAGGGGACTATTGAGGGGCTGGACCGATAGGCCATCTCTCCAGCTCCCCCTTCATCATTATCCCCCCACATACTTCTTTCTAAGGATTGTTCTTCTTGGCTTCCTGATCTTTTTTCCTCTTTCTAAGGCTTTCCTTATTGCTTTCTTCACTCCAGTATAGGAACAACAATAACCAAAAAGCCCTCCCATCAGCTTCCTCTCACCCCACTACTGCTTACATTCTTTCATTGCCAGACCTCTGCTTTCATGTTACTGTCCCTGTCTCTTCTGCTGTCTGCATCAGAAATACTCCTCATTTACACTGATGATTTCTTAGTTCTTTCCCTGTGTTTAATACCTTACATTTTTCCATAGAGTCCCTAACTGGCTTATTAGTTTGTACCTAGTGCCTGAGTGCACAGCTCAGTGCAACCTTTCCTAGCTGGAAATTTCTTAGAAGACTTATGTTTTCTTTCTAAAAGTTTGTTAAATTTTTTCATTTGTTTTTATGGTATAATTATGTTTGTGTTACCATAAACTGCTGTACATATATGCCATTTAACCTAGCTCTCCCTCATTGTGGGTACTGAGCAGGTTCTGTCATCTGCTTTCATTTCTTTTGCATCCCTCCCCACCATACTCTTGAGTCTCTAGTGAGATCTGTGTAGGACAAATGTGCTCATTTTCCTGAGTTGGGGTTCATGTGTCTGCTGACATTTTAAATGCAGTGTGTCCAGAACACAGGGGTGTTCTTTTGCCTCCTCACACATTCCTCATAGGCTTCTCATGTAGCTGCTCAGGTTTTGGGTTTTTGTTGTTGTTGTTGTTGTTGTTGTTGTTTTCAAAACAGGTTTTCTCTGTGTAACTGTCCTGGCTGTTACCCTGGCTGGGCTGTCCTGGAACTTATTTTGTAGAACAGGGTGGTCTTGAACTCACTAAGATCCACCTGCCTCTGCTTCCTGAGAGCTGGGATTAAAGGCCTGAGCCACAATGCCTGGCTGCTGCTCAGATTTTAAAGGTAGAGTCTATCACTTAAAGCACAGCTGTGTGTATTTTCTTCCACTTATGAGAGAATTGTATTGAATATATACATCTCTCTTTCAAACACTTGAGTTCCTCTTATTTGGGGGGAATTGTATTTTGTCTCAATTTGTTTTTATCTACACATAATGTGAGGGTATCTATTGAAGGCTGTCTCTCTGCCTCCTTTTCTTTCCATGCAGAACCATGTCTTCAGAACCATGTCTTCCCTTTTGTTATGCACAACTCTCATGTTCTTGTGTCATTGTGGATTATTTATTTCTGTATCAATGAGGGATTTTCTAGCATTTTACTATTGTGCCAAAACCTATCTGACACATGGTATAATGCTGTAGATGCAGTAGATGTGGCAGCACACTATTTTCTGTAGTGTTCCCAAAGAGTGACGGGAATATTCTATGAGATGCTCACAAAAGGCCATTGAACCACATTCCCTCTTGGTCATTCATGATGTGAATAAACAGAGCATGTGCCCCAAGAAATCCTGCCACAGAAAAAGCCTTTGTTATCTAAATTGGTAACCAGATTTATTTGGTGAAGAAATCTTATGTCATCTAAATTGATAACCAGATTTATTTGGTGAAGAAATCTTTAAGGGGGCGTAGTCCCCATTCTGCAGAGATAGTGGTCATGGGTACAATAATCACTGCATTTGAGTGGTAAGCAAAACAGGGCAATGCTTTATAATTTGGACAGTTTTTGAAATGTGTGAAAAAAGTCTCTAAGAGTAGCTATCTTCATGTTCTGTCTCTATAAAGAGACACATGACCACAACAACTCTTATAAAGGAATGCATTTAATTGGCTTGCATACAGTTCCAGAGGTTTAGTCCATTTCCATCATGGTAGGAAGCATGGCAGCACACAGGCAGGCATGGTGCTGGAGAAGTATCTGGAAGTTCTATATCTGGATCTCCAGGCAACAGGAAGAGAGGAGGTGCTGGGACTGGCTTGGGCTTTTGAAACCCCAAAGCCTACCCCCAGTGACATACTTCCAACAAGACCACACCTACTCTAACAAGGTTACACCTCCTAATCCCTCTCAAGTAGCACCATTCCCTAATGACCAAGCATTCAAATACATGAGTCTATGGAGGCTATTCCTGTTCAGACTACCAACAATAGCTACTGGTGAGCAGTTGGGTATGGGGTCATTCAAGCAGAAGGCATTAGTTTGCAATTAGCAGGTGTTGGGAGTGAGTAGCTAGCTGTTAGATTTTTTTTTTTTTTCCTAGCTCTTTGGTAGCCTCTGAGACAGTTGCCTCAGATGAGCAAGTTAAAAAGGAAACTGGTGACCAGCTTTATTTCCAGAATATGAGGAAACATATCGCAGCCTTTCAGGGAATTGGGGTGTGTGTATGTGTACATGCTGGAGACCAAACTTGGGTGCTTTTTTTTTTCTTTTGGGTTTTTTGAGACAAGGTTTCTCTGTGAAGCAAATAGTCCTGGCTGTCCTGGAAATCACTCTGAAGACCAGACTGGCCTTGAACTCACAGAGATCCACCTGCCTCTGCCTCCTGAGTGCTGGGATTAAAGGCGTGTACCACCACCACCACCACCACCACCTGGCTAAAACTTGGGGCTTTGCACATGATAGGTGAGTGCTTTCCCACTGAGCAGCACCCCTAGTTATACTTTTCTGTACATGACTTTTTAAAACTTATTTTTGCAAATATACTTTACTGTCTGTGAAATTGCAGGATAAAAGTGCTAATTATGTGTTATCCAAAATAATTTAAGATATCTGACAGTTAAAATGTTCTGAATCTCACATTTCATCATCAGAAGTAAAGCCTTTAGCAGCCTCAAACCAAGTTAACTGAAAGGGGCAGAGGCATGAAGTCTGTCATGAGACAGATTCCTAAGGTACCACACTGAGAACCTGCACTGCTCTCCTTGGAGGAGCTGCTGTAACACACAGTCATGTGCTCCTGTCCTGCATATCACTCCAAAACTCATTGTGTTGGGGGTATTGGGAACTGGGCTCACCTGAGTGTAGCCCCAGGTTTCTTGAGATTTCAGAGTACCTCAGCTCCTGCCTGTGTGCCTGCCTGTGGCCTTAGGCTGTGCCTTCCACAGAGTAATCCAAGAAAGCAAGTAATTGGCCCTTACTGCCTTGTCCCATTGGTAGAAGTGAGTGAGGCTCATTAAAGCATAAGGGGGTTAGACTCTTTTTGATAGGAGTGTCATACTTTGAACCATTATACCAACTCGGCAGGAGATAAAGATCTCAAAAGTAAATATATTTACTTGTATTTTTAGGGGTGAGATTGGAAACAAAGAGAACACTTATGTGCTGTCAGTAGAGCAGCCTTCAGTGTCAAGGAACTAACTAACAGGACTCTGGGTGACATGTTTTAAGAAAAAGCACATAGGAGTTGGTTATTCCTAGCACATTACTTAACCCTGGTTTTCTTGTTCATAAATTGGTAGTAGTACAGTGATGGATAAGAGGAAACTACAGGGTTGGGGGATTTAACTCAGTGGTAGTGTGCTTGCCTAGCAAGCGCAAGACCCTGGGTTTTGATCCTCAACTCAAAAAAAAAAAAAAAAAAAAAAAGAGGAAACTGCAAAGTAGCCTTTTAGATATTAGTTACTACCCAGCTCTCCTATAACCAAAATTCATATGCCTTTTAACTGTCTGCAAGGTGCACAGCTAGAGACTTAACATTGTGAACTCATTCACAGCATACAAAATACCTAGGAACTGCTTACACCCTTTAGGGCTTGCTTATTTATTTATTTATTTATTTATTTATTTATTTATTTAATGTTCATTTGTGTTTTGCCTGCATGTATACCTGCATGAGGGTGTCAGGTACCCTGGAACTGGAGTTAGACAGCTGTGAGTTGCCATATGGGTGCTGGGAATTGAACCCAGGTCCTCTGGAAAAACAGCCAGTACTCTTTTTGGGGGTGGGGGGTTTTCGAGACAGGGTTTCTCTATGTAGCTTTGGAACCTGTCCTGTATCTTTCTCTCTGTAGACCAGGCTGGCCTTGAACTCACAGAGTTCCACCTGTCTCTGCCTTCCGAGTGCTGAGATTAAAGGCGTGAGTCACCACCGCCTGGCTGCAGCCAGTGCTCTTATCGCTGAGCCATCTCTCTAGCCCTCTGCTTGCACCCTTTAAGAAAGAAATATCTGAGTTTCAGGAGACTAAGCTCTTCCAAGGTCTGTAGCTGGCTGGCTGTTGGCAAAAGCAGGATTTGAAGGCAGACCACATGCTTTCTAGGAATAACCTTGACAAAACAGTAGATGCTAAACCAATTTTAGGTTTCTAGGAAGGTTTTTAGGCTGGGCTTGAGTTGAGAAGCTGAATTCCAGTGAGTTGATTATAATTTCATTTCAGTTTAGATGATTTTAATGGTGTTAATATTTTTCCTGGGTGTTTAAAAATTCTCACTCAAGGAGCCAGGCAGTGGTGGTGCATGCCTTTTATCCTAGCTCTCAGGAAGCAGAGGCAGGTGGATCTCAGTGAGTTCAAGGCCAGCTTGGTCTACAGAGTGAGTTTCAGGACAGCCAGGGCTACACAGAGAAACCCTGTCTGGGGCGGGGGGAGAAAATTCTCACTCAAGTTAATTGGTAGTTTTAAACTGAGAGTGACCATTTGGATAATGGGATAATAATCCCATGTCTTCTGTGATCTAGTGAGTTAGATGCATTTAAGGTGTCAGAGTTTACCTTTAAAGCGAATGTCTTAAGCTTTTTCTACTTATGGGAAGTGAATTGATTTTGGTTTTGCCTTCTTCCTGAAATAGTCCTCTGTTATATGGAATTTTAGCCCATTTCTTGCGTGGTCCTCCAGATGACATCCAGAATGTGTTTCTGACAGAGTCGACACTCCAGCCTCCAAACAGGCATCCCAGCTGGAAGCCCAACAGAAAACCAAAGGGTAGGCGCTTCTGACATTCTTCAGCTTTATTGACTTTATTCTCCTCTGGAGCTTTTGAGTCCTAGCTTAATTGTGCTTTTAATTGTCCAGTGTTAGCCTGTATTACTTAACCTCCAGAAAGCCAAGTGCTTTGGGGAAAGACTATCTTGACTGGACAAAGTGATGATAATTTCAAAGTCAAGGTCTTGAAAGAAACTCCGACTTTTACATCAGTGTGGTCTTTGAAATAGCCTGTTTTACCACACTATAGTTTACTTTGAAATCAAGAAGTCTTCTCCCATCTCCCACCTTTCCCAGACTGAAAAATACAAGGCAAGATTACTACTATACAGAGAAGCCGTGTCTGTGTGTGCTATTACATATTCAGGATACTTTCTGCAGTAGATGACAGTTACCTACAGATAACAGATTCTTTTTCAAAATACTTTTGAGACAGGCTCTCACTCTACTTCTGCTGTTCCTGAGCTTACATCAGTCTTTCCTCAACCTCTTAATACCAAGATTAGATGCATGAGCTTTTGAGCCCAACTCAGAATGCTCGTCTTTAAAATGAGCTTTTAGAGTAAAGCATGGTGGCTTAGGCTTGTAATCTAGGCAATGAAGACTAAGGCAAGAAGATCTTGAGTTCAAGGCCAGCCTGGGCTACATAGCAAGACCCTGTCTCCAAAAATAAAACAGATAGGAATAAATAAATGAGAAAGAAATAATAAAGTGAAATGAGCTTTTGGTTGTTTTGATCACATTGGCAGCAGGTTCTGAGTTGGTTGTTTGAACCGAGTGCATTGTAGATGGGTGTTTTCCCATGTGGTAGAGTTGGCACTCTTTCTCAAGGGGTGGTTACAAGTGGGGTTCAGGCAGCTAACATGAGAGTTGGAATAAATTCTTAATACCCAGGATGCAAATTGCTCTGAAGTTTTGTAAGGTTTTATGACCAACACTGCCATGTGAGTGACTTGGTGCCTCTTAAGTTCTAAAAGTGACATACTTGTGAATCAGCTTAACGTTATTTGTGACTTGACTGGTTTTATCATCTGTTGTGATGCTGAGCTGACTGGGTTGGACCATCATTCTTACTAACTTCCAGAGAACCAAGGCTGCTGTGACTCGGTACAGGCCAAGGTTCAACACAAGGCTGCCATCCAGATACAGCCAGAGCATGAGTGTAGGAGCTTTCTAAGCTCATGCCATAAATCACTAAGGCTCAGACCCTAGGGCAAAATACTATTTTATAAATAATTAAAATGCAAAATAAATCACTAGCTATGTCGATACATATAAAAACTTTTGAAATTCTCAAGTAATGTAAAGTTCCCTTTAATGTCCTCTGCCCTGCCCATCCTAACTTCCCAGATCCCCTCTCTTTCTTGGAAGGTGCTCCTGTTGACCTTTTATTAGTCACTATGGACTGATTCTGTGTGTTTAAGAATCTGCATGTGTTGTTACCTTGCATTGTGCTTGTGGAACAGTGGGTCTGGGTCTCTATAGTGTAGTATTGTCACACTTCTTATTTTACTGATGAACTAGGGCTAAGGTTTTGGGTTTATAATTGTGTAAGTTGTATCTTTGTCTGTACATACAAGTATCTCGCCTGTGGAGGTGCCTAAAGCAGAATTGCTGGTTCACAGACAACATAGGCATATTTAAACATATGATTCATACTATTTAGTCCCTAGAAAGGCTTTGCTAGTGTTCATACTTAAGAAGAATGCATGACAGTACTCAGTTCCTGTCCCTAGTGGTTGCTGATGACACATTAATATAGTTAACATAGCAACCACCAGACACTGATTTAATCTCATGAAGAAAAATAAGGTTTTAAGAAGTAATTTCTGGTTTGTAAATGTGTTAGAATCTCCTTAATGTTAGTGTTAATGGCAGTAGAGGGTTGAAAGTGAGGAGAGTGGTCACTAACTAGGGTCAGTTCTTCTGATCACCTTCCTGTGCAGAGAGAGAGGAAGGAGAGGGGGGAGGGAGGAGGCAGGCAAGCTGAGGAGTGAGACATGCTTAGATGCACAGTGCTACGAGCAGTGTGGGTCCAGTCAATAAAGTGGCTTTCGGCACCTGCTCTATAGAAAGCTCCAGAGAAAGCTCATAAGTGAGGGTGGCCACAGAACTACAGGGACAGTGATTTTACAAATTATTATTTTTTGTTTTTGTTTTTGTTTTTGTTTTTTTGAGATGGGTTCTCTGTGTAGCCCTGGCTGGCCTGGAACTAGCTCTGTAGGTCAGGCTTGTCTTGAACTCAGAGATCCACCTTTGCTCTGCCTCCAACATGCTGGAATTAAACGCTTGCATCACCATTCCTGGTTTCTTCATCATGGTTTTGTTGTTGTTGTTTTGTTTTGTTTTTTTTCTTTTCATGGCACACAGTGACCTCTTTGTGCAATGCCTTGAGAAGAGCCCTCACCCATAGATCATCATCTGTGGTTTCTCTCTGTGTCCACATGACTGCAGGAGCCAAGTGGCTCCACTTGACAGCTCATCTGACTTTAGTGGAAGGTATAAGGTGCTGGTGAGGATCACATAGGCACCTACCTTCAGAAAGATAGCCTGTCACCTAGTCCTGTGCTAGTGGATGTGATCTTTGAGGCAGAGTAGGTTTTGTCCCAAATAAAAGTTGAGATTTTCATGTTGGAAAACCCATCTCAGTTCTGTTTTAATGTGCAAAAATAACACAGTTTGGGCTCACTGGGTGGGAGGCATTTACTGCCAAACCCAACAACCTGACAGCCTCAGTACCCTTACAACAGAAGGAAGGAACCAACTGCTAAAAGTTGTGCTTTGAAGCTGGGCAGTGATGGTGCACACCTTTAATCATAGCACTTGGGAGGCAGAAATAGGTGTTACTGGTCTGCTGGCATGTTGCTCCTTAGCTGGGCAGGCAGGCATCTCCCAACTCCGCTTTCCTTCTCCCTGTCTCATTGCTTGGATTTCGTGCCTGGCTATAACCTGTCTTGTCATAGGCCAAAGCAACTTCTTTATTAACCAGTGATAGCAACACATTCACAGCATACAGAAAGACCATCCCACAGCACTTCCCCTTTCTGTCTAATCCAAAAGGAAGGTTTTTATTTTAACATAGTAAATTATAATATAAAAAGTTATCAAGCAAGAATTATAGTTATAATATCTAATCTATTTGTATCTGGCAAAATTAAAGAAAATATCCTATCATCTATCCTATCTTTATGAGTCTAAAGTTTTATATCTAATTTACCTTTTATCATAACTAAAACTATATAACTATCTAGTCTTCAACTCCATTGAAGACCCCAGAAGGATATAATATTACCTAAATAAACAGGAAGTGCATTGTAAGCAACTTCCAAAATTCTAGAAATAACAGAGACGTCTGGCTGTCTGGACAGTCACCCAAAGTTCCTCTGTAACATTGGAGCATCTATCTCCAGCCTACAGGCCTAGACTCTCTGGCATACTTTTTGGTGAAGCAGGAAATTTGAAGGACTGTTTTTCCTATTTTGGCAAAGTTTGTTAGTTGCTTTTCTCTGTATCCTGCAGAATGTCTTGGTCTTCTGTGAAGCAGGAACCTGAAGGACCATCTCACCCTGTTTTGGCAAAGTTCAGAGGTTATTTTTCCATGGGTCCTACACATCTAGTTTATACAAAATACTGTCAAGCAGTCCAGGCAAGAGCAGTTTCTTGCCCAAATAGCCTTTTCCACATTGTAAGCAAACTCCATAACGAGTTTCTTTGATGCCCATCATCTTTTTTGAAGTAATTGGTGCTGCCAGAAGCAGATGTATCTCATTGTTCAGAAAAGTCTTAAGTTTTTTAAATATTTTAAATGCCATATTCTCTAGGTCTTTGAAGTGTTTGAAGATTACCTACCTAATTAAAATATATCTTTGTATAACTAGAAAACTAAACTAACATGACTATAAGCTTGATTATCATAGATGACTAATTATTAATCTGTATTTCTTAATTATACACTACAATTTTAAATGAGTTGCTTAAATCTTAAGAGTAGAAATATATATACAGTATAACAAAATTTACCTTAAATTTGTATCAGTAAACCAAATCATATCAAATGTAAAGTATTTTGAGATTAAGTTGTTTTTTGAATCAAAGTAGATTCAATAATCTTTTTATCATTTCTATATCATATCCCCTTTTTTCTTTAGAAAGAGATTGCATTCATAATCAACCCCTTTAAATAAGAACAAACATTTATAAACAATATTTGGGGAGTTTGGGTGTAGTTTTCTATACTACTTCCTGCTGATTGGGGCACTGGCAATCTTATGGGGATCCTGAGAAAATTTAGAATTATAGTTAAATCTTGGCCATAGTAGTCGGTGAGGCTGCATCATCTCTCAGCCAGTGGCCTTGAAGCTTTTCTGGATGTTGGATCATCTGGGCCATGGCTGTCATCAGAGACCTTTCAGAGGGTCTTGGTCGATCAAACCGTATTAGCCTGGAAGAAATCCACAGGTTTTTAACATGTCAGAGCTTTCTAACAATAAGCCTGAGCCATAGACCAAACTGTTTGTAATTAATGTTAAACCTCTGACTGGTTATTGGAGTAACGGTGGGCAAGAAAGATTTATCCAGCTACAACCAGTTCCAGGACAGCCAGGACAGTTACACAGAGAAACCATGTCTCCAAAAACCAAAAAAGAAAAAGTTGCCCTCTAATTTCCACATGTACCTGCTTTGGCTTGTGTGTACACACTCACATGTATGCATATGTACTCACATGTGTGCACAGAGAGAGAGAGAGAGAAATTAATTTAATTTAAAAGCCCTTCATTTTTCTATTTAAACTTAAATTTTACCTCTGTTTGACTGATTTTTGGTTTTTCGAGACAGTTTCTCTGTGTAGCTTTGGAGCCTGTCCTGGAACTCACTTTGTAGACCAGGCTGGCCTGAACTCACCACAGAGATAGATCTACCTGGCTCTGCCTCCTGAGTGCTGGAATTAAAGGCATGTGCCACCACTGCCTGGTAATTTATTTATTTATTTTTTAAGACAGTTTTTCCATGTATCACACTGCTGACAATCCTCATACCTCAGTTCCCTCAGCAGCTGGGATTATAGGCATATACCACCACACCTGACTCAGACTTTTTTTTTTTAAATAAAATTTTATATGTATATTTTTTGTGTGTGGGTATTTGCCTGACATATGTCTGTGTACCGTGTACATGCCCAGTGCCCAAGGAGGCTAGAAGAGGACATCAGATTTTCTTGAACTAGATTTACAGACTAGTTCATTGTGAGCTGCCATCTGGGTTCTAGAAACTGGATCCTCTACAAGAGCAATAAGTGCTATTAACCACTGAACCATCTCTCCAACATGGCATATGTGCCTATAACCCCAGTGCCCTATAACCCCAAGTTTGGTGGAGCAGAGACAAGCAGATCTCAATGTGGATCAGAGTGGCTTTGAACTTGGATTTATCCTTTTATCCCAGGCTCCCAAGTGCTGCAGTTATAGGCATGTCTCCCCATCCCCAGTTTCTCTTTCAATTTTATTTTATTTAGTTATCATTTTTATTACACTGTCGGTGCACTCATGGACTGCAGTACATATGTGGAGATCAGAGGGCAACCTGTAGCTACTAGATAGTACTGTACCTCTGTGTAAGTGTTGGGGATCAGAGTATTTTGGCAAGCATCTTTACCCACTGAGCCATCTTGCAGGCTTTAAAAGCACAAGCACAATTTTCTGCATAGTGTTACAGTTTTTTGATATGAAGATATAAACTGTACTCCTTTTTTATATACAACATGAGGGCTCAGCTAGCAGGCAGTCATAGTAGTTTTGTTGTTTTGGATGATTCTACAATGCTGATTGCACACTTGTCCTTCCTCCTGAGTTGATTCCTTATATCTGAGAGAAAGGCTCACAGGGCTCCCCTCTGTACTTCAGTCAGAGAAAAAAGAAAATCAGGTTGGGCATGTAGTGGAAGCCTGGGATGTTGGCATTCAAGCTGAGGCAGAAGGCCAGCCTGGGCTACGTAGTGAGATCCTGTTGCTACTCTACCCAATGAAGTAGAAACATTTGAATTATTACAGTTAGTCTCTAATACTAAACATTTATGATTTCCTCATGATGTTTAAGAAATGAGAACTCACAAAGTAGAGCCAACAGGATGGCTCAGGAGGCTTGCTGCCAAGTCTAATTGACGCAAGTTCAGTTCTTGGAACATATGGTAGAAGGAGAGAACTGATTCCTTCAAGTTGTCCTCTGACCTCCACATGCATGCCTGCTAGCCCTCACCCTGACATGTTATAAGAAAAATGATAAAATATAATGTCCTAAAATATATGCAGGTATACTTGCTTGTCTTCCTGTTTTAATTTGGAGTGAGTATTAACACCTATGTATTTTCTCTAGATGGCCACCTGAGGAAGGACACGGGGCCAAGCACCACGACTGAAGAGCCTCATGCTGCTGTGCAAGCAGTCAGTAGATGATACATATACCAGGCTGTCTGATCTCAGCTGTGTCTGTGGAGTAACTCACTTATTATTTCCGATACCATTGATTAGACCACCACAGTTTATAAATGTTTGATGTTCTCCATTTAGCCCCTCAAGTTTTACTGCATCTATGAAAAGCTAATCCATCTTGCTAGAAGCCATTGGAGAAAAAAATGTACTGTTTTCAGGATTTTGGGGGTGGTGGTGTTTGTTTTGGTTTGTTTTTTTTGTTTTTTGAGACAGGGTTTCTCTGTGTAGCTTTGATCTGTAGATCAGGCTGTCATGACTCTCACAGAGATCCACCTGCCTCTACCTCTCGGGTGCTGAGATTAAAAGTGTGCACCACCACCGCCAGGCCAGGATGTACTTGTAAAGTTAAGTTTGTGAAAACTGAAAAGTGCTTCTTTCCCTTTTCTTTAGAGGCTGTCTCTAAGGGCTGTGGATGTGCCTCCAGTAAAGCACTTGCCATGCACGTGTGGGTCCTGGGTTCAGTCCTAGCACTGGAAATAAAATACACGTACAGATCTTTGTCCATAGGCTCTGCCATTAAAATTCCTTCAGCTAGAAGTGCATAGACCTGTGGGAAAACCCATTCATATTTTGAAAAGTATTTCAAGGACATTAAAACCAGAACTTATTCCTATAAAATTTTATTTTTAAGAAATATCTCAATTATTGTCTGCCCTGGCTAGTTTTTCTCAGCTTGACATAAGCTAGAGTCATTTGGGAAGAGGAACTCATAATTGAGAAAATCCCTCCATCAGATTGGCTTATAAGCAAGCATGTAGTACATTTTCTTATTAATAATTGACGTTGGAGGGTGCAGCCCATTGTGGGTGGTGTCACCCCTGGGCAGGTGGTGCTGAGCAAGCCATGGGGAGCAAGCCAGTATGTAGCACCCCTCTGTGGCATTCTGCCCTGACTTCTCAGTGGTGGACTGTGGTGTGGAACTGTACACAGAAATAAAACCTCTCATTCCCAAGTTGCTTTTTGGTCATGGTTTTTATAATATCAGTGAAAACCCTAAGACACTGTCTAATGTTGATCTAGATAACTAGATAACAATGCTCTTTTCCCAAGAACAGTTTGGCTTCTACTAGGGAATTTAATGAAAAAATAAAGGGGGAAATAATTCTTTTAAAATTTTGCTTTAAGTGAAGCAGAGAGTTTATTTTATTCTGTAAAGAATGTACGCATGACAGGACAGGCCTTGGGAGAAGTGCCATGCAAGAACTTTCATGTAGGCATTGCCAGAGCTCCTTGTGGAGCTCCCTGTGCACACAGTGACAGCTACAGAGGTGCCGACTTTTGTTTACATGTTTTTATTCTTGGGATAGGAAAATCATAAGAGCTGCTACACTTCTGTCTCTAAATGCTACTTTGCTGTTTATCAAGGCGATTTTTCTAGTATAGCCACAGGCTTATTTCACAGAACACAGCTGCTACCATCAGTGGCTCCTTCCTGAAAAGAGTTGCACAGTATAAGAGTCACATAGTTTGTATCATAGATAAACAAGCATGGGGGACACAGCTTAACAATGTATAGCCAAGTGTGTGCCACAGGAAAAGAGATGAGGACTGCTGTCAGTGGCATTGGTGACTTGCAGTGTTATCAATTTGAGTTGTATTTGGTGACGCCTGTCATTCACTCCTCAAAGATGGATTGAGAACATTACTGTTAATACAGAACGTGATGAAGGAAACTCCCTTAGAGGGGTTTACCACTACAAAACTCTTAGAAACCCTGTTGTGTAAAGAGGATCTGAAACTGCAGTCTTAGAGGAGCCCATTTCCAGTTTTTCCTTTCAATGTAAAAATGTAAATGTATTTAGAATGTATTTCCTGTTGATCCTCCTTACTGTACTTAAAAGCATAGTAAAAGGAAGAACAGCCTGTTAACATTGACAAGCTAAGTGTAGATTGCTGACACATAAAGGGTGCCTACTCCTGTAATGTGTGTGTCAAAAAAGCTCACTGCCATGGTATAGGTACCTGGACACCTCCAGACCTAGAGGCAGTACAGAGCCATGCAACAGCAGCCCAGGAATAGTGCCGACTCCCATTTCTTATTTATTTCTTTCTTGTTTTATCAGAGAACATGGACATGGTTCTGTTTTAGGGTGGCAAACAGAAGCACCCCCACACCCCACTAATGATGACTTCCAGTAAAGACACACAAAGAATGGTCATATAATATACTGGCAATTGAAGTTTTGAATGCATGGTGTTAGAAATTGAAGCCCTTTAAATTGGAGTGTATTATGTCCATATTCCTTTTCATAATTTGCAAGCATGGTATAGAATATACATTTTATTGAATTGGCTGATGAGGGCTTATAATGGCTGGGTCCAATGTTGTCTTTGACAATTTTACAGTCTTGAAATGCCATTCCTATGGTTCCTATTTTATAGTTTTGGTTTTCCCATATAATAATTATTTCAGTGTTAACTTGGAGATTTTCCTTGGTTGCATGATCTCCTCCAATAATTTCTCACAAATTCACTCTTTATCTTTTTAAGATTTTAATTTTATGTATAGTGCATACAGTGCCCACAGAGGCCAGAAGAGGGTGTCATATCCCCTGGAACTGGAGTTACAGGCAGTTGTAAGCCACCATATGGGTGCTGGGAACTGAACCCAAGTCCTTTGCAAGAGCAGTCAGTGTTCTTAACCTCTGAGCCTTCTCTCCAGCCCCCGAATTAACTCTTTCTTAATGCTTCATTGTTAGAATATGTGCTTGTGTGTACCATTTCTTCCGTAGGCTGAGTTCTCCCAGCACAACCTTCTTATAGATTTAGAGAATGTTTTCAGTAGGACTTGTGATTGGCTTCATATGGACAAGCCAGACACAATATTTAACAAGTGTTTTTGGCATCTGGAACATTTGTTACCAGGTCAAGCAGGGTGCTTATAGTTCTTGGGGCAGCCCTTACTAATCTGGCTGGGCCTTTCCACTGGTAGAACTATCAGGGGTGGTGTGGAGGCCTTGTTTCTGGGTGTGTGCATGTTACTATGGTGATTGTGGTGGTGGACAAGGTCATAGCTGATGCTGTAACCCTTCTGCTGTTTACAAGTCAAAGCTTTGGAACTTTGGAGAGTATAGGGGAAGTTTGTTTATTGCAGAGTTCTGTCTCTGGCTTACAGAGACTTTATGAATGTAGCCATCTTAGACTCAACAATGCAGCCATGACCAAAGCTACATGAGCTTCTTGGGCTTCCTGAGTCACTAATCTCTGTTAACTCTCTCTCAGGGGAGAGACTGCACATCATATCTGACTTTGGAATCATATTTAGTTGGTAGTGACTGCAATCTGATGATCACCCTCAAAGTTATTCCTAAATTGGTTAATTTGTTGGAAGATTTTGCAGAAATAAGGGTTTTTCTATTGTGTTATTTTTTGCTCACTATAGGATTTTTGATATATCTTTTTAAAATACTTATTTTTAGGTATGTGCATGTGTATGCACATGTGTGTATATAGGTGTTCATGTGTGTAGGTACAGAGGTGCTGGGTCCCCCAGGAGCTTGAGGCACAGGTAGTTGTGAGCATCAGCCAATCTTATCTGAGCTGTCTTTCCAACCCCTCAGTATTCATTCATTCATATTCTCTTCCCCTCTTCTCCCTCTCCCTCTCCCTCTCCCCCTCCCTCCCTCCCTCCCTCCCTCCCTCCCTCCCTCCCTCCCTCCCTCCCCCTCCCCCCCCCTTCTCTGTACCACCACCACCACCCTGTCAGTTGCTCTAGTTGTCTTGAAAACCACTTTGTAGACCAGGCTGGCATCAAACCCGCAGAAATCCTCCTGCCTCTGCCTCCCATGTGCTAGGATTAAGCCTTGTGTCACAACACCAGACTCCTCAGTATTTTCTTTATTGGCAGTTTTTCTGTTTTAGAAAGTTTTTCCTTTTGGACCTGGTCTTCAAGTGTTGTCACTCTGACCTCTGTTTCCTGTCTGTGTGCAAACATTGTTTCTTGTCTTGGCGGTATTTGTCATCTTTGCTCTCAGAAGTGTGTGCTGGGCTCTCAGCATTGGGAACAGGTACAGGTCTCTGGACTCGGGGTGTTCATCACAACCTGGGTTTAGAGTGCATCTCTCTCAGCCTCTAGCACTGCAAACTCACTTAGGCCACCAATTCCTGAAGCTCACACACACACACACACACACACACACACACATACACCATTTCCACTTCTAAATCTGCACTGACTATAGTTATGAATTCCATTAAGTTCTTTGTGCAAATATTAGATCCTCCCAGAGGACTTGGTTAATATTCAGAGGTGTCAGCTGTGGATGCTGTGCTACCTCAGGAATTGCAGTTATGTAGGGCCAGATTACAGGAAAATGCAAGTGTTTATAATTTTGGGTATTGATGTGAAATTGCCAAAATGGAAGATAAACAGAATTGTCACATGCATTCCTGTGTTTGACTCTATGTCTATGCCTAGGTAATGTTTTACTTTTAATGATTGCTTAATGAAAATCAGCTGAGCTCTGTAGAGGCTGTCATATCACTATCTTGTCATCCAGAGAGGACCCCTGAAACAAGGATGACTGGAGCTGGCTCACTGAGCAGCTAGGGACTGAAGGCTGAACTGGCACATGTGTGCACTTGATAGCTGCCATTCCTTAATAGAGTGTCACTCTCACTCTGGAGGGTCTGTGTCACAGCCTGGGGGATCTGACATGTTTGAAAGAAGGAAAACCATCTATTTTTAATCTTGGTTTGCTTTCTATTTAAAATGTGTTACCATTTTTGTTTTTTAATTATCCAACTAAAGAGTTTTGCGTTCCTTTTTTTTTTTTTTTAATGTATATGAGTGCTTTATTGACTTTATGCCAGAAGAGGGCATCAGATCCCACTATAGATGGTTGTGAACCACCACCATGTGGTTGCTATGAATTGAACTCAGGAACCTCTGGAAGAGTGTAACCAATGCTCTTAACTGCTGAGCCATCTCTCCAACCTGGGGTTTTATATTCTTTTTTTCGAGACAGGATTTCTTTGTGTAGGTTTGGAGCCTTTCCTGGAACTCACTCTGTAGCCCAGGCTGGCTTTGAACTCACAGAGATCCTCCTGCCTCTGCCTCCCGAGTGCTGGGATTAAAGGCGTGCACCACTACCGCCTGGCTCCTGGGTTTTATGATCTTAAAATCTGAGGAAGAGCCAGGTCATGGTGGGGTACACCTGTAATCCAGCCAAGTACTTGGGTGGCTCAGGCAGGAGTTCTAGGCTAGACCTGGCTGTGTAGCCAGATCCCATGTTCCCCCCTCCCCCAAAAAAATCAAGGGGCTAGAGAGATGGTTCAGTGGTTAGCACTTTTTGCTCCTGCAGAGGATCTGATGCCCTCTTTTGACCTCTCTGAGCACCTGGACTTACATGCTCATACCCATACATAAAAATAAAAGAAACCCTAATGATCTCTAAAACAAACAACACCAAAAATAGAATTGAAGACAGTCTGCTGTTGCTGTCTCTTCATGTGGGGTTTATGAACACTAGCTGGTCTACTTCCTGTGGCTTCTTAAAAAGGTTTGTAGAATGGAACATTTGTTTTTAAGACAGGGTGTCACCATGTAGACCAGGCTGGCCTAGAACTCTTAGATGTGCTTCTGCCTTCCAGAGTGCTGTGACTACCACCATGTACACCACCATGCCTGGTTAAGCTGGGACATTGAAAACTCCCAAGAAAGAAAAAGCAGGTGTGTTGAAGAAGAAAGCACAAACCTAGAAGACCTACCAGACTGCCCTCAGAAACAGTAGTGATACCTTACTGGGGGTTTCTTGAGGTTGGGAGAAGCTACCTTCTAGAAATACAAGAGAAGTTTATTGAAAAACTTGAATTCACATAAAAATTGGATGGGAGTAGAACCAGATGATTATAGGAGACTTGGCTATTCAAAATTTGGTCAAACAAAAATGCCTATCAGGCCCAGGGCTAGCTTCTGAAGATCATAAATTTAAGCCTAGCATATATATTTGTGTAGAATAAACAGATAGCTTTATAATTATGTGCAAGAACACTTTTGTATATGACTTGCATGCCTGGCTGATTATGTCAACTCGATAGTTCCTTTAGCAAAAAGCCAAGTATCTGGAGTACTGACAGTTGAGAATGTTCCTTAAAGGCTTCTGGAAGACTGTTTCCCAGACACTTGGCATTTGATGTTTGTGGCAGCCATCATGTGAGGACTGTGGTCTGTATGGAATACTACAAATAAAGTGAGACCAGACTTCCTGGAGATGGGGGAAAGTTGCTTGCTGTGCAAGCATGAGGACTGGAGTTCAGGTCCCCAGATACCTAGCATCTACATAAAGAACTGGACACAGCTGCAGATTCCTGCTATCACAAAGATGAGGAGATAGAGACTAGCTTGGGCCTCGTTGGCCCAATTTGGTGAGCTCTGGGTTCAATGAGGGACCCTGTCTCAAAAGTAAAATTCTGGGTATGATGGTGCTCTGGAGGCAGATTCCTGAGTTTGAGGCCAACCTGGTCTACATGGCAAATTCTAGGCCAGCCAGGGCTAGTCGTGAAGCCTTGTCTCAGAAAAATAAAAAGATACACATACATGTACTTCTACATACAAGCACACAATCTGTTTAATTTGACAAATTTCAAGTGCCTGGCTAAATGAAGTAGGAAGCACTGAGCACTCCACTCTCTTCCCACAGGCCCTGTCTTCTCCCATTGTCTTTGTCTGATTGGAGCTGCAGTTGTTACAGAGAAAGAGCCTGCTCTGTCACTGACAAAGCATAGTAATAGGATTTCTCTGTAGCAGTATAGGCAGTGCAGCCGCTGTGCCCTGACACCTGCCCCTGCCTTTTCCTGGACACTGGCTTGAGCCATTTGCACCTTCCAGGATTGGCAATGTGCAATGAAGTTTTTCCCATATTTTTCTGGCTTGTTAGCTCTTTCTAGTGCAGAAGCCTGCCTCTTCATTAGTTACCTGTCCACCTACTAGAAAATGGCCTGGCTATATCCAGGTGCTTGCAGTTAATAAAGCTGCTGAACCTGATACATGAGGATCAGTTTTAAAGATGTGGGCTACTTGGTGAGAGCTATCTCAAAAACACAATAACAAAAATGCTGCTATAAATGCCCATGTACAGGACTGTGTGAAGGTAAGTTCATCTCTTTGGGGTAAATTCCCAAGAAGAATTTTCTGATGAGTGCCTTATTTTTCTATTGCTGTGACAAAATATCATTACTAAGGTATTACTAACATATAAGAAAGAATTTGTTGGGAGCTTACAGTTCTAGAGGACTAGAATCCATATCCATCATGGTGGGGAGCATGGTAGCATGCAGGCAGGCATGGCACTGGAGCAGTAGCTGAGAGCTTATATATTGATCCACAAGCATGAGGCAGAGTACTGATTAGGAATGGCCTGGGCTGCAGAAACCTCAAAGCCTACCCCAGTGACACACTTCCTCCAATAATGCCGCAGCTCCTAAACCTTCCTAGTTCTACCATCTGGGGACCAAGCCTATGGGGGCATTCTTATTCAAACCACCATACAGAATATGTCTAGTTTTATAAAAATGCTAAAACTACTGAGAATTATGAACTCTTCCCAACAGAGTCATCATCTACAGTTACAGGAAGACCAGAATTGGACATAAGTAAGAGGGACAGCACAACAGATGCAGTCTTCTATCTAGAGACTCAATGGATCATCCTGAGGGTGACAGTGTGCTTGTGACAGTTCCCACTGATATGTGCTTGTGAGGAAAGATGGTTCTTCACGAGGAGGCAGATTTTATGTCACATCGACCTGGTTGTATGTGTGTGCACGAGTGCGCACTTTTGAGGCCGGTGTCAGATGTCCTGTCACTGCTTTATTCCCCTGAGTCAGGCTCTCACTGAATTTGCTGGAGCTAGGCGAGTAGCCAAGAAGCTTCAGTGAGCCTCCTGGCTTCATCTCACATAGCACAGGTGTTACAGGTATATGTTGCCATGCCCCACTTTTTACATGAGTGTTGGGGATTCAAACTCAGGTCCTTACACTTGTGCAGTGAGCATTCTTACCCACTGAACCATTTCCCCAGCCCAGCTGGTACACTTTTAAATAATTAAATTGTGAAGCGCACACAGGAGTCAGCCATGCTTGGATGCAATTTTTGATTTACCTAAAGCTAGAGGCTTTTAGAAGCCAGTAGCTATTTAAAACTATTTGCTTTAAAATAATAATAATCCCAGCACTCATGAGGCAGAGGCAAGTGGATCTCTATGAGTTTGAAGCCAGCATGGTCTACATAGTTCCAAACTAGCCAGGGCTACACAATGAGACCCTGTATATAAAAAAGACTCTAAAGAGAAACACCCTCTATCGTCTTGTGAGTCACTGGAAATGCCCATTAAACTGCCCCTTACAGAAAACAAAGTTTATTCAACATCACCCAATGAAAGGAGCATTTTGTAAAGTGACTTCATTCTTTTTAAAATAAGTGACCTTTTTAACTACAAGAAACAAAACAGAAGCCTTTGGAACAGGGTCCTTCTGAAGACTTCAGATATCCGAACTTCTCACAGTGGCAGATATTAAGTGACTGTTAAATGAACATACTGTCCTTGGGTGCTGTTCAAGCATGCCAGGAGGACACGGATGGTTTATACAAGGCCAGCACAGTCATTAACAACCCAGCAAGGTAGTGAAGGCAGAGAGCCTGTTGTTTGCTTTTCCTAAGACAATGGCACATAAGGATGTGGATAACCCCAGAGGTTCTTGGTTAGTGCTTAGCAGAGCTGAGATTAGGCTTCTGAGCCTCAGCGGTAGAGTGCTTGCAAGGTCACTGCACTCTGGGCACTCCCTTGTCTCTTTACATGAGGGCTAGAAATGGGATTCAGGTCCTCATTCTTGTGTCACTGTCTCTGCCAAGAAGGGGGAAATTCTGTCTTCTTTACACCTAATACCCAGAATGCCCAGAAGTAAAGGGCAGTGTAGCAAGATTAATAGAAGAGCTGGCTGATAGAGTCCATTCACAGTGAGGGGTGAGCAAGACTCAGGATTTAAGCTCCACCCCTGGGGGAAAGACGTAAATGGAGCTGAGAAGATGGTTCAGTCAATAAAGTACTTAACCACTCAAGCAGGAGAACCTGATCTCCAGCACCCATATAAAAAGCTGGGTGTAGCAATGCACACCTGTAATCCTAGCATTGGGGAGTCAGAGAGGAGAATCCCTGGGCTTGCTGTCTGGCCTAGCAGCCTAGCAGAATCAATAAGCTCCAGGCTCAGTGAGAGACACTGTCTCAAAAATTAAAGTGGAGAAGCAACTGGTGAAAACACCCAATGTTGTCTTCCAGCCTCCACACACAAGAATATGTATATATACATACACAAGCACCATCACCCCTCACCATGAATGGACTCTATCAGCCAGCCCAGGTTGGAATCCCAGCTCTTCTATTAACCTTGCTACACTGGCCAGAGTACATGGCCTAAGCAGCCAAGCCTGGGGCCCATGTGAGAGACTCTGTCTTGAGAACAAAGTGAAAATAACGAAAGCAATGTCAGATGTGGTAATGAACACACTGAGTCCCAGCACTTGTAAGGCAGGCTGATTTCTGTGAGTTTGCTGCCAGCATGGTCTACATAGACAGTTCTAGGCCAACCAGATCTATATAGATCTTATGGTGGATGGCTCCTGAGAACTGACACCTGTGATTGATACATACACAATGCAGTCTTCATTTTTAAAAACGTTTTCATTGCATTTATTTATTGGGGGTGGAGTTGTGCCACTGCTACACATGAAAGAGAGAATATTGTGTCCCCGACAGTTGGTTCTCTCCTTCCACCATATGGGTCCTAAGAATGGAACTCAAGTGGTCAGGCTTAGGCAGCAAGTGCTTTTTACCCATAGAGCCATTTTATTGGCCCAGTCTCTTCTTAATAATGAAATCATTTTCATTTCAAAATTCACACAGTCCTTTAAAAATCAGCTGTGCCCCTTGGAAGTGACTGTTGGGCCCGCTGCAGGAGTGCCCTTCTTATCATTGGGATGACCAGCTCTGGGCTGGTTCCAGAGTGGGTAGGTGCAAGTGGGCCCTGGGCTTCCCCCTTCCATTTCTCCTGAGCTCGGCGCAGGGACGGTTTCCATTCCTTTTACGTGCAGCTGTGAAGCTTTGGGGAAGCAGCCTCGTCCATCATCTGGAGGGCTCCTCCCCCACCTCCGCAGAGGGCCAGCCAAGCTGCTGTCCTTGGCTCTGCTCTGTGTCGCCCCACTGGGCAGTGGAGTGGGGGTAGGGACAGGGAGGACCAGGATCCAGACGTTTTCAAGGATGAGAAGCAGGTGAACTGGTACTGGAAGGATGCAGAAGGGGTCTAGAGGGGCTGAGACGCAGATCACTGTGTGCAAAGCCAAGGGGAGGCTGTGTGGCCCTCTATATCCCACAGCCAGCTTGGTGCAACTTTCTTGGGCTTCCTAGGGCCTACAAAGGTGCAGTGTATTAATTTCCCACCGCTACGAGGACTGCTTACGAAAAATGGGAAGGAGCTGGGCATTCTCCCCTTTTTATAGACAGGGAAACTGAGGCGGAGCAGGTACAGTTACTTGCCCATGGTCCTGCTGCTATTAAGAGGCTTAGCAGATTCCCATTCAGACAACTCTGCCCAGAGGCCTCCCTTAACCTTGCGGCCAGTTCCCTAGAGTGAACATTGGTATTAAAAGGTCCTGAGCATGCTGCGGACCCTCAGGCAACTCAGTTTTCTAGCCTGCTAAATGAGGCCACTGAGCACTGCGGGCCTGGGGTAGGTTTGGCCAGGCCAAGTTCAGAGCACCGGCTGGCTGCTGGCTGCCCGTGGGCCTGGAGCTCCTGCCTGAGCACTGGGGTTCCCCTAGTGCTCCGCAGGCTCAGCAGGCGGCTTCGTTGGACCATATTTAGTCAGGGGGAGCCAGAGCCCCGCTGGTATGCCGCACAGGGAATTCCTGCTGCGAGAATCGCGCCTTCCCTTTTTGGGTTGCCCGCCCAGGCCCAGGAGGGAGGACCAGCCTTCGACCTCGAGGGTCCTCGCGGTGAGCTAGGCCTCCTCAGCTTGGAGTGGGGCCAGCCCTGCCTCGATTTCCTTTTATGGCCTGATGGTGTGATGTGGTGAGAGAGAGAGAGAGAGAGAGAGAGAGAGTTAGTTGTGTGTTTAGAGACACACAAATGGAATCATAGAGACAGAAGAAAAAAATCGTCAAAGCTAGAAAGAAAGGGATAAAGAGAGTGTCAAGTCAGACAAGAGACGGACCTAGGTCCACACAGGGCCAAAGGAGAGAGATTGGGATCGCTAAGTGGACAAAATCCCTTGGTGAAGGGGGACAATTGAAAACTTGTGGGGCCAGAAAGTACCCCCACATTCTCTTAGGATGTAACACACCTCCTCCAAAAATGCCACAATGCTCTCTTCTCCAAAGCACCCCACTTTTCAGCGGCGGACACGAGGCTCAGAGGAGCCACGTTATCGGTCCCAGGCACTCTGGGATTATATTTAATTTTAGTTGTAGAGTGAATGGAACTGCAGAGGACAAGTTCGGAAAAGCAAAATTTTCCCCTTCCCAGACATTCCCAGCAGTCACAAGAGGGTGTAAGATATCCTGCCTTGCACTTTGCGGAGTTTAAAAAAAATTTTTTTAAAGAAGACAAAATAACAAAAAACCCTTTCCCTGCCTTCTGCTCAGAACAGCGGGCCCAGATCTAGATAGTGGCGGGCGAAGGAAGTGGGGGATGAGGAGAAGAGAAGGAGGTGTCAGGTTCCCAGTGTGGACACGAAGAGGTTAAAATCCAGCCGGAATTGGACTGAGGGGAGAAATTCTCAAGTTTCCCTATAGACGCTGTGTACCAGATCCCTTTCCTCTAGGGACCCAGGATCTGGACGGCTGCTGGGAGCGAGGGCTGAGGCTGCTGGCCTGTGCGCTGGCAGACGCCCCCGCTCCCCCTGCGCCTCTGCCAGGTGGTTCCCCGCGGCTCTGGTCTTCACCTGCAGGGGGCGCCGCGAAGGGCAGAGGACCCTCCCACCCCTCCCGGCGGCCACCTCCCCTTGTTACCCTCGGAGAGAGCCGGCTCTATAAAGCCAGGCGTCCGAGGTGCAGAGAAAGATTTGGACAGCCCCAGCTTGGGACCAGCGCCAGATCCGAGCTCTCCACCCTGTGTCCTCCCGCTAGCCCCCCAGTAGCAGATCTGTAAGTAGAAGTGGTCCCATAAGGGGCAAGTCTGGGTGGTGGGATAGAGCGGCCTCTAGAGCATCTTTCTGGGAGTGGGGACTCCAGGGGTCCTAATTGTCATGTCTTATAAGGATGGGAAGTGGGAAGAAGCCAGGTGCAGGGTCATCCTAGACCTTCCATGATTTCCCCTGGAAACCAATGTTGCCGATGAGCGGTACCCCCTGGGGAAGTTCCAGGTATGCTAGAATCTAAAAAACAAACCAAATAGCCTACTTTAGCACCAGTGGTGAAAGCACTGTGGGTCTTGGGTTCAAATCTCATTTGGGGGGCAGGGAGCAGACCCCCAGGTTATTCTAACTAGAAAGTCATAGGATGGATAACCCGCTGACCATCGCACAAAGTAACCCACCAAAAATGGGTGAGAGTGTTGATATCCCTGGGCACAGGCTGTGTGTAGCGTGTTCCATCTGCTTAGGTGGGTGTGCTGTTGGTAGTCCCTGGTAGACAAGGCTACTTGTCGTTAAGGTTCATTTCTATTAGCTCTGTTCCCCTCCAGAACCCAGACCCTGTGAATTAACAAAGGAGCTCTTCTCCAGGTTGATGTTCGGGTCCCGGATACCCAGGTGAATAGCCCAGGATAGCTGCCACCCACAGGTGAATCAAGTGAGCAGGTACTGGGGGTTGGGGGCTCCTCAGTGGGAAGGTTGCTCTCAGTCAGGTCAGAGGAACTAGCAGGAGAAAGTTCTGCTGTTCAGAATTAGAGGGTCTTGCCATGTGTGTGGAAAGCACCCTTCAAAGCTATGCCTGTCAGAGAACAAGAGAAAGTTTTTAGAAAGCCAGACTAGGCTGCTTTGGTTTTACCACTAAGAACGGAGAGCTGCCGCTGTGCTTGCTGGAAAAGAAAGGAAGCATGGCCGTGTTTAGTGAACCGCTCTGTCTCATTCTGTTTCCTTTGATGAATAAGGTTCTTCTCTTCAGTTTACTTCAAGATGCACTTTTAGACTTGGCTTAAAGAAAAAGAGATTGGCTATGCAGGTCCGAAAGTCTGGCATGGCAGGGAACACCTTCCTTTCTATGCTATTGTCAATGGCACTCTTTCAAGTCAGGTGCTTTAACAGCATTTAAATGGAATTGGGTTCTTTTAATCATTACATCCACCTCATCACAAAGACACTGTGAACCTGTTTAGTATATAACACAGCCAAAGTTCAGTAAGGTTAAGTAATTTCCTCAGGGTCACACAACCAACCAGTACTGTAAACCCATTTCCCAGTTTGTTGGATGCCAAGTTTATACCATGACCCTGGCCTCTTTTCTCTTTACTGAAAACCAAAATTTGTTGGACTCATGTTTCTGGTGGATCCAGTGCTTCAAGCAAAACAAACACTTATCACTCTTTGAAGAAGATTAAACTGGCCTTTTACAAATTTAAAGACTGCTCCAGAGTGGGATGAGGGTGTGGTGCAAGTCCGTGAGGCTAGGGTGATGCCATCCCAAGACCCCAAGACATGCCTGTGCTGAGCCACCCTGGAGAAACCTGTGGGTTTGCTTCATAAACACCATGGATTTTTATTATCATATCTGAAATAGAGCCTCTCTTCCGTACAAGGTAGTCACTATGGATTTATCATTATTTTTCTGTGGGAGGCTGGGCTGGAGGCAGACATGCCCATGTATGGTAGTGTTTTCCATGAGGCCATCCCCAGCCCTCCTGGCCAATCACTCAGCCTTGCACTGCAGCCTGGCTGACTTGGACTCTGGGGACTTCTCTGTCTTTCCCCTGCAGGGAACCGGGAGACACTTAGAAAGAAGTGGAGGTTCCTTTTTTCCTATCCCTCCTCATGTGGAAGTTTTATTTTCTGGTGGAAATTATCTCTTTTCTTCTGTGCATCTAATCAGAAACCTGATGAACCACCAAGTAATTTGGAAATAGAATATAGATTATACTTTTAGAAAACTATGCCCCATGTCAAATTATCAGAGTCAGAAGGTACCAAGCACTTTATTGTGCTAGGTGTGTTGGGAGTTTGAGGCTAGCCTGGGCTACATAGCAAGTTCAGGCCATCCTAGACGACACTGGGGAAAAAAAGAAAGAAAGAAAAATCAAAATCCAGCCTAATGGTGAGCCCAGCATCTGGGAGGTGAGGCAGGAAGATCAGAAGTTCAAGGTCATCCTCATCTACATAGTGAGTTCAAAGCCAGCCTGGGTTACCTGGAGAGCTTATTTAAAAAATATGTTTTCCCATCTGCAAAAATGGGACTGATGGGAATAGTCAGTGTGTGTTAGACAGTATGTTAATGCTTTGGTAGCACTTGCTTAGTCCTCACAGAAGTAGATCATTTAGCTAGCATATACAAGGTCCTGGGTTCAATCTCCAGGGCTGCAACAAAAGAGAAAGAAAAAAATTTGCATCTTCACAGTAGCCCTTTGGAGGAACTAATAGTCATCACCTCTATTTCATAAATGTGGCTTTTGAAAACCTTGCTCTGTCTATAAAAGATGGGAGCCTACAAACCAAGATTCTTGTGACTCCAGAGCCTAAGGGTTGCCATTTTGGGAGCTTCTGATAGATGACTCATTTGAAGGGCTTGACACAAGGCTGACTCTTGCAAATTTCAGCCAATGGTCATTTATAGCAATATGACCAGAGATGTTTAGGAGTGTGCTCTGTGTGACACAGCCAGTATCAATAAACCAGAAAGTCCAAAATGTGGTCTTTCCCTAAAAGTAGAAACTCATCCAGAATTTTCCTTTTGTGTAAATCTTTTTGCATACCCAGTTCCTCTTTGGGCTCTGAGAAGTGACAGAGGTTCTGTCACTAGCATACTCCTGACCAGTAGACTAGCCCATTTGTGATCACTCTATCCTCTTTAGAGTCTTCTTGGATCTCCTGTGCCCAGGAGAAGCCTGCCTGGGTCTCACAGTTGCCCCTTTGCTTTCTCCTTCTCTTTCTGTCACCATGATCTTTAGTCACACTGACCTACAGGCCTAAGGACCATGGGGCACAAAGCTAGAGAAAGGCAAGCAAGAATTTGAAGGCACTCTTTTTAAAAAAAAAAAATATATATATATATATATATATATATATATATATATATATATATATAATTATTTTCATTTATGTGCATTGGTGTTCTGCCTGTATGCATGTCTGTGTGAGGGTGTCTGACCTTGTAGCTATAGACAGTTGTTAGCAGTCATGTGGGTGCTGGAAATTGAACTCATGGCCTCAGGAAGACCAGCCAGTGCTCTTAACCACTGAGCTATGAGCTATCTCTCCAGTCCGTTGAAGGCACTCTTGTCTGTGTTGAGACCACAGAGGAGGAAACCACCAAGCACTCTTGCAGGGGGAGGTCAGGCTGCTGTGACTCACCAGAGCTTCAGAGACCCATCTTCATCAGAATGGCTGACAGAGGGTAGGGGCCTGGCCTGTTCTACTCATGTCCACTTGAACTTGTCCTCTGTGCTATGGGTCCCCACAGATGAATCCAGGGCACCTTGGACTGGAAGTTTGTTTTTAACACCATCTGTACTGAACACATACAGACCTTCTTTCTTGTCACTATCCCTAAGTTATGCAGCACAAGAACTGTTTCTATCACTCTGGAAGAGAGGAGGTTGCTCAAGGTTCTGTGCAAACACTACAGCTTCTATGGAGGAGACTTCAACATATGTGGATTGTGCTGTCCAAAGTGGTCCTGAAATGAACCAAAGGATAACTGTACCTTCCTGCTCCTCTGCTAGTGAAGCATGCAGTCAATGATAGGGAACTTCAGAAGTGTCTGAGATCACCAAGGGTCTTCCTAGCCATTCCTCTGACTCCAGATAAGCATCTTTCTGTCCTTTTTACCTCCCTCCATTCTGCCTGTCTCTATATGCACTCCTAACAAACTTTCTTATATGTCATCCTAAAATTATTCTAAGTCAAATTTCCTTTTTTATGCAAATTCTGGAATTCTACAAAACGTTTTTTCACCTTATCACAAATCTTCACTATCTTTTCTATATCCTTATATCATTGTATGCTTCTTTTTATCTGCTGCATAGTATTCTGTTGTGTGGAAGTATATCTTACCAAATATATACTCTTACAAAAATATACTGGGTCCATGCCACCATGTATAAATAGTGTTTGGGGGAGTATCCATGTATGGGTTGACTGTTGCTTATCAGAAAGGCCTAGAACCAGAAATGTTCCAAATTTTTCTTTTTGATTTTGGGATATTTGCTTATACATAATGAGATATCCTGGAAATGAGACCCAACTTTGAGCACACTAATCTTTTCGCTGTTGTTGTTTTGGGTTTTTTGTTTTTGTTTTTAGACAAGTTCTCTCTATGTACTTCTGGCTTTCCTGGAACTCTCTGTAGATCAGATTGCCCTTGAACTCACAGAGATCCTCCTGCCTCTGTCTTCCAAGTGCTGAGATTAAAGGTACAAGCCATCACATCCAACTGTGAACACAAATCTTGATGTTTCATCTTTGTTTTATGCAGATGGCTGGACAGTCATTGTATGCAATGGGTTTTCGTTTGTTTTGTTATTGTTTTGGTTTGGTTTGGTTTGGTGTGGTTTTGAGACAGTTTTTCTGTGTAATAGCTCTAGCTGTCATGAAACTCTTTTTATAGAACAGACTGGCCTCAAATTCACAGAGATCCACCTGCTTCTGCCTCCTGAGTGCTGGAATTAAAGGTGTGTGCCACTACTACCCAGCTCATATGTGATATTTTTAATTCTACATTTTAGTTGTAACCTGTTATATGAAGTCAAATATGAATTTTCCTGCTTGTACAATATTGGCCCTCAAAAAACTGTGAGCTTTGGAATCATTGGGGTTAAAGGATGCTTAGTTTGTATATATTCTTGGCTTGTATACTCCCTTCCTGGATAATCGTATGAGTCCTCAGCAAAGAGGTGAATAGACAGCACACTGTCTTTAAATGGTCCTGGAAAGGGACTGCAGATGCCTATTAGAACCAACTAAGCCTATATCTCAACATTTATTTTAAGCATTGTTCTACCTAAGTTGTGAGATGCAAAGCACAGTGGGGCTCTGAGGGCCTAAAGGCCCTGAACAGGAGTGACCTCAGTTGTGTGTGTGTGTGCTGGGGAGATACAGAGGAAAGAAGGGAGGGAAAGGAGAGAGAGAGAGAGAGAGAGAGAGAGAGAGAGAGAGAGAGAGAGAGAGAGAGAGAGAGGAGAGAGAGAGAAGAGAGGAGAGAGAGGAGAGAGAGAGGAGAGAGAGGAGGGAGAGAGACAGAGAGACAGAGACAGAGAGCCAGAGAGAGAGAGAGAAAAGAGAAAGAGAGATGGCTGTTGTTCTTCAGGTACCATCCATCTTGCTTTTGGAAACAGTGGCCCTCACCAGCCTAGAACTTTCTAAGTAGGCTAGACTGGCTGGCCCTGAGCCCCCAAGATCTGTCTTTCCCCTCCACTTCAAGGGCTAGATTATGAGTACATGCCACCACATATAGTTTTTTTTTTCTTTCTTTTTAAAACACAGTTTCTGGAGCTCTAACTTAAGTCTTCTTGTCTGCACAGCAAGCACTTTGTTATCTCCCCAGTTCACGACCAATTTCTCTTGGTGGGAGAGACAGCCATCTCATCTTCAACTGTTCACTATTCACAAGAGCTTCCTTCCCAAGCAGCTTGAAAAGCCATTGGGATGCCCCCGAGTTGGGGGTGTCACCAAGCAACTGTGAAGGGATAGGTTCATATTCTCTTTCTTCTGGGGGAGTACCCTGGAGGTCTGGGTGTTGTGGGGAGGTGCTGGGGAAGTCTGAGGGTGGTGAGGAAGTGTGGGGGGCTGGGGAGGTGAGAAGGTACTGGGGGGCTAAGGGTGGGGGGGAGGTAGAGGGACTTAGGGGTGGTGGGGAGGTGCTGAGGGGGCTAGGGGGTAGGAGGTGCCATGTGGGGGAGCTGAAGGGGGGGGGGAGCTGAGTGGCACTGGGGCCAGCGGGTGAGGAAGAGTTTACTGCTGAGAGTAGAAGGATGGTTAGATCTGGGGTCAAGCCTATTTTTTTGACCTTTTATGACCTTAGTTGTGGTAACAGGAAAATGGGGATATAAGTGATGCTCACGTCATAGAACCTTCATAAGACAGTCGAGATGATGGATATGGGACACCCCTGGTCTGATGGCCAATAAGTAGCAGGCCTTGGGTGGAAGATGTAACTCAGTTGATAGAGATGGAAAGCCCTGCATTCCATCCTCAGAACCACATGAACCAGGAAACACCTATGGCCCCCAGTGTTTGGTGGGAAAATCAAGAGTTCAAAGGAGGTGGGAATGGGGGTGGGAGGAGGGAGGATAGGGGAATCTGTGGCTGATATGTAAAATTAAAATAATTATAAAATAAGAATATTTATTAAAAAGGAAAAAATATATATATAAAAGAGTTCAAAGCCATCTTTGATTACAGAGTACGTTTGAGATTAGCCTGGGCTACGTGAGATCCTATCTCAAGAAAAGGATGAAAGGGCTAAGTGGTGATGATTAATAACATTACAGCCCCAAAGGCCTCCTGGGATGGCACAGGTTTGAAGAACTAGTGCATTTAAGATTCTCTTCCCTCTCTTGCTCATTGAGTGACTTTCTGGATAGAGATGTGACCTTGACACTACTGACTGGCTTAGTGAGCTGCAGCTTGGGCTCTAAGAACTTATTTCTTATCTCTGTGCTGTTTAAAATCCAGGCAATATGTAGGGTGGGGGCAGGCATGGTGGTTACACCTATACTCCAAGCACTTGGAAGGCTGAAGCAGGAGGATTGCTACTTTGTGACCAGCTTGTGCCAGAGCCTGGTGGATATAGTGCAATGGTAGAGCACATACTGAGCATGTGCAAGCCCTGAGTTTGATCTCCAGCACCTTAAACATTGACCAACAAAAAAGAATAAATTTAAGCTGGGAATATAGCTCAGTTGGTAGAGTGCTTGCTTAGCATGCACAAAGCCCCAAGTTTGATTTCCAGCACCCCAGAAACTGTATTATTTATTTATTTACACATCTGTAATCCCAACACTCAGGAGAACTTTAAAGTTATTTTCAGCTACATAATGATGAGTCCAGCCTGGGCTACGTGAGATCTTGACTCCAAAAAATGGTTTTTGTTTCAAACTGGGGACAGTTTGCCCTCTGGGAGTGATATCTGGCAGTGTTTGGACTTCCTTTTGATGTCACACCTGGGAGAAGGTGGATATTGGCATAGAGTAGTCCTGCTGAACTCTCACACTGTACAGAGCCAGAGAACTGGCCAGTGCCAAGGCCACAGAGGCTGGACAGGTGTTAGAAGACTAAATGTTACTTCAATCCCCCTTGTGGGGTCTCTGCTGCCATTGTGCTCCCTGGTTCCAACCGTCATCTTGTGTTGGTACTAGGATTTGAAGTAGGGCCTTGTGCATGCTGAGCAAGTGTTCTGCTGCTAAACCACATCCCAGTCCATTTGTTTGTTTGTTTTGAGACAGAGTCTCTCTTTGTAGCCCAGGCTTGCCTCAAACCCACCTCCTCTATCATGGGACTACAGGTGTGTGCTACTGTGCCTGGCTGGCAGCTGCAGCTTTACTGTTCCCTTCCTCCCCATGCCTCTCCTGATACTTCTTCCTGTATCAGCTTTTGAAAACTTCAGGCTCTAAGCTCAGGCTGAGGCAAGTCCTTCTGACAATAAACTGAGTTATCCTGAATTTCCAAGCTGCCAGAACAGAGGCAGGATGTGTTCTCTGCATGACTGAAATTCTTTCTGTCTTCAGGTTCTCTGGCACCTCCTCAAAATCCTAAACAAACAAACAAACAAACAAATAAATAAAACAAAAATACCCCCCCACACCAAACAAACCAAAACCTTTTCTTCAGATGCCTCAGTGATCAGCTAAAATGACAGACAACCTACTTTGCTTCTGTGTGCCTCAGTTTCCTCATTTGTAAACAAGTGTTTCTGCAATGCTGGGGATAGACTCTAGAGCCTAGGGCATCCTAGGCAAGTGCTCCACTTCTAAACTACACTCTCATGCCTTGAATGTGCTTTTTTTTTTTGCATTATCACTGTGTTTTATGGTACTGGGGAATGGAAACCCAGGGCCTGAAGCATGCCAGGCAAGTGCTCCACCTCTAGGCTATACCCTAGCCATCTCTAAGGGTTCTGTTATCTATCTATCTATCTATCTATCTATCTATCTATCTATCTATCTATCTATCTATGAGATTAAATAAGAGAACAACTATCACTCCATATGGCTTTGCAGCTATTACAACTATTACTGGTATAATTTATTTGGGGGGCTCAGTGAACTCTTTCTAAGGTAAGTATATATCCAGTGTTGTTTCTGGAGCCCCTTCCTCTCTACAGGTTCATAGGAACAGAATGGTTCTCTGATTGTAAAATCTGCCAGTAACTGGGATGTTCTGTCTAGGCTCTGCATCTTTTAGTGAAGGGCAAGAAAGATGTGGCACATAGTTGCTCGCTCTCTCTCTCTCTCTCTCTCTCTCTCTCTCTCTCTCTCTGTCTGTGTGTGTGTGTGTGTGTGTGTGTGTGTGTGTGTGTGTGTGTGCAGGTGGGAGTGTATGTACAGGCTCTGTACTGAACTGGAAGCTCCCCATTTCTTCCATCAAGCTCTCTGGATCTGTGTGTCACTGACCCTTCTCCAGCACTGGGGTTACAATCACACATGGCAAGCCTTGCTTTTTATGTCAGGGAGATTCAAACTCAGGTCTGGGTGCTGTTGTTATTTGAGCCCTGCCTGTTGGCTTTGTCATTACTGCAGTGTTTGAAAAGTGTCTTTGATCCCATTCTCACCCCTCCCCCAACCCCAAATATTCCTGGACATCAGGGTTCCAAAGCACCCAGTCTGGAAACCAAAATTTCAGCCTCCCTGGCTTAGACCAAAGCAGTCTTGTGCTTCACGCTGTCAAGAGTAACAAAGCCTTAGGGAGCAGCCAGCTGCCCTCACTCCTTTTTTGGCCTGAGACTCAGTCTTTGCACTTGATCTCGTTTGTGCTTCTGAGCCCTGGTTTAGATGAGATTCCTAGAAAAGCTGATCTGCATGTATTTTCATTTTTATGTTAAATGTTTTATGATGTTTTCTTACTTAGTTGCAATTTAAAGAGTCTGCTGCTGTTGAGGAATGGCACACTACTCCAGCCCTCTGAGTGACTGGAGGCTATTAAAAGGGTCCTCATCTATTATAGAAAATGTGAAATATACTTTACACTGCTGAACTATGTGCTTAAAGTAAGTTTATTTTCCTTTTTTTTAATTAAAAATGGACATTTATTTCATGGGTGTACATGTGTGTGGGCTCACACATGCCATGGTGCCTGTGTAGAAGTCAGAGAACAACTTGCATGAGTTGGTTTGCTCTTTCCATCATGTGGACCCTGAGGATTGAACTCAGGTCATCAGGTTTTGTGGCAATCACCTTTATTCCCTGAGCTCTCTCTCAATACCCTCCGCTCTTTAATGCTTTATTACTTTTTTTATTTAAAAAAAAAAACACAAAACAAACAAACAACGAAAAGATCTCATGTAGCCAAGAATGACTTTGAACTCCCCAAACAGCTGAGGATGACTTTGAACTCCCCAAGTAGATAAGGATGACTTTGGACTCCTATTCTTTCCTCTACCTCCAAGATACTGGAAGTTGTCATTCCTAACTTCTCACCACAGAATTTAATAAATTATTTAAGGGTAAAAGTGGTGATGTGTGCTTACAATCCTGGCACTCGGGAAGCCAAGGCACAATGATTATGAGTTTGAAGTCAGCCCAGACTACACAGGGTCTCATCAAATCTGGAGGCTCATTTTTGTTGTCTGGTTTTAACTCTGTGACCCAAGCTGGCTTAGAACTCACAGAAATCATCTTGCTTCAGTCTTCCAAATGCCGAGGTTGTAGATGTGAGCCACTGTGCCTGGCTGCTTCTGAAAGCTACTGTTTTTCTACTTTTTTCTCTCTGTTGGTCTAATTAGTTTATGGGGTTAGGTGGTCCAGCCTAATCCATCCCCCGACAGCCCTTCAGCAGCTTTCCAGCTAACAATTACTCTTAAAACGAAGAGCCTGAGGGCTGAAGAAATAGCTCAGTTGCAAAGAATGAAGATCTGAGTTCAGATCCCTAGAGCCCAGGCCTGGGAGTTGTGATCCCAGCACTGGCCGGAAGGAGGCAGGAGGATGTCAGGGTCTGGTTGATCAGTCTATCTATGGGTGAGCTCCAAGCTCAGTGAGACCCTGTCTCAAAAATGAGATGGGGAGTGATTGAAGAAGACACCTGACATCCAGCTCTGGCCTCCACACATGCATGCACATATGTGAACTCCTTCACATGAGCACAAATATAAACAAACATGTACACACACATGAATGAACACATGCACACACTGGTGCATACATTAAAGTACACATGTATACATACATAAGAGTACACATATGTATACAGTGCACAAACATATGCATACATACATGTGATACATATACGAACACATACACATAGATGCACCCATGAATACATACATAATCACACATGAACACATGAACACATACATATGTTATGTTTTACATTATAATCCATCATTGGGCTACACCCCAGTCCAGATTTCAGATATTTTTAAACAGAAAAACAAGTTATTATATTGTTCTACAATTCCTTTTCATTTTTAAAAAATGCTCTCTTGATACTCAATCCTCAGCATCCCTCCCTGCAACAGAGCTTCATTTGGAAACAATTCACATACAATTTAATCTCCTCATCTATTGTTTTTGATGCTGTGAAGCTAAGCATGCCTTCCACTGCCAAGCTCCTTTCCCATTGAAGTTTTTCAATCCAATTATTTTTAGTGCATCCTCTGCTACAAGTTCAAGATCATTTTTAGCTGGGTGGTAGTAGTACACACCTTTAATCCTAGCACTCGAGAGGCAGAGGCAGGCAGATCTCTGTGAGTTTGAAGCCAGTCTAGTCTACAGAGTGAGTTCCAGGACAGCTAGGGCTACACAGAGAGACCTTGTCTCAAAAAACTTTTTTTTTTTTAAGAACATTTTCATTATCCCACAAAGAAACTGTACCTGTTGGTTGTTAACTTGTGATTCTTACTCTGCTCCTGGCAGGGGCTAATTTACTTTATTTTCATGGATTTGCCTATTTTAGACAATTCTGATAAATGGAATCATACCATATGTGGTCTTTCTTTCAGCATTGTCTTCAAATTCAGTCACATTGTGGCAGGTGCAATATTCTGTTCCTTTCTATGGCTTGATAATATTTCACTGGATGGATCTACCACATTTTATTTATTCATTCATCTGTTCATGGGCAATAGTGGTATTTCTACTTTAGGGCTATTATAAACTTGCTAGGAATATTTATGACCACATTTTTAGATACATTGATACATTAATTTATCTTATGAATGGAATTCCTGGATCATATGGTAGTTCTGTGTTTACACATCAGATGACCCACCTCTTATTTTGTAATAGACAGTTAAGATTTAGGTATCTTCTAGCCAGGTAATGGTGATGCATGCCTTTAATCCCAGCACTCGTGAGGCAGAAGCAGGTGGATTTCTGCGAGTTTGAGGCCAGCCTGGTCTACATAGCAAGTTCCAGGACAGCTAGGGCTACACAAACCCGGCTTCAAAAAACCAAAAACAAACAAAAAGAAGGGTTAAATATCTTTCCATGTCAACACTTGCAGGCAAACTTCTTAAGCACCAAGTAGTAGTTCACTGTAGAAAATGCCCTGGTTTACATATTTAGTCTGACATAGGTGGGCATTTGGATTGTCTGGATTTCATTATGAGATTCTCATGTCATTCCTTCACTGAAGGGCCTCAGGCTTTTTTCCCTCTTTGATAATGTAACCAGTACTGCAGAGAGCATTCTTTTTTTTTAATTTTTTATTTATTTATTTATTTTGTGTGTGTGTGTGTGTGTGTGTGTGTGTGTGTGAGATATTTCTGTCCCTAGATGTGGTGAGGTGAGGGCCTACTTGTCTTGATACTTCACTCTCACACCATCTCTCTACTCTACAGGGGACCACCAGACACCATGGCACAGAAAGGACAACTCAGTGATGATGAGAAGTTCCTCTTTGTGGATAAAAACTTCATCAACAGTCCAATGGCTCAGGCTGACTGGGTGGCCAAGAAGCTGGTATGGGTCCCCTCAGAGAAGCAGGGCTTCGAAGCAGCCAGCATCAAGGAGGAAAAAGGCGATGAGGTAGTTGTGGAGCTGGTGGAAAATGGCAAGAAGGTCACAGTGGGCAAAGATGACATCCAAAAAATGAATCCACCCAAGTTCTCCAAAGTGGAAGACATGGCAGAACTGACATGCCTCAATGAGGCCTCTGTGCTTCACAACCTGAGAGAGCGATACTTCTCGGGTCTAATCTATGTGAGTATCTTGGGATTATGATCTCTTTTCAGCTTCCTTGTGGAAGAAAAGGGACTGGAAATGTGTTTGTGAGAGCTGGATATGGTGTATATCTGTAATCATAGCATTTGGGAGGTTGAAGTAGAAGATCAAGAATTCAAGGCCAGCATGGGCTGTATAGTGAGGCCTTGTCTCCAAAAAAAGTGTTTGTTATGTGTGTCTAAGGACCTGAGTTTGGATCCCAGCTCCCAATGCTGGGATACAGACACCAGGGTTTGCCAGGCAGCCGGGCTAGCTGAATTGAGTTCTTCATTTAATGAGAAACACCAACCCAAAAATTAATTAGAGAACAAGTAAGGAAGCCACCCATCATCAAGCTCTGGTAAGAACTTACATGTTCACACACAAACATGTACATACATATGCACCACATACACACAAAAATTGTGTTTAGGATGCAGGTCAAAATTCTACAGATTTGACTACAAGCAGGGTTCACACTATGAAGTAAGGTCACTCAGACCTTGGTTCACATCTCTGTCCTTCTCTGCCTGGCTCAAGGTATAGAGCAGACTGTTGTGTTCTAGAAGCCTCAGTCCTCTTGTCTGTAAAACGGGAATGATCACCTTCCACAAGTGCTAAAGCAAATGACAGGACACCATGGGTGTTGAGGATGTCATTCCTGACCTTTCCTCCATCTTGGAATTAGGAAAAGCTCCTCAGAAAGGCTGGTGCCTCCCTGCCTGTGGGAACTAGGTAAGGCACATAAGGATTTAAATAGGTTTCATGGAGGCCCTCTGTGTCACACAGGAGTGGCCACATGGGACCTAGGGCTCTGTGGGTCCACTCCAGTGACTTGGAGTCACATTCTCCAACATGGCTGCCTTTGGGTACTTACCTCTTAACTACATTGGGATGTGAGTTAATTTGATTGATTGATTGATTGATTGATTGATTGATTGATTTTTTGAGACAGGGTTTTGTTTGTTTGTTTGTTTGGTGTTTTTTTTTTTTTTTTTTTTTTTTTTTTTTTGTATCCCTGGCTGTCCTGGAACTTGCTCAGTAGACTAGGCTGGTCTTGAACTCAGAGATCCACCTACCTCTGCCCACTAAGTGCTAGGATTAAAGACATTCACTGCTATGCCTGGCTTGTGAGTTAATTTTAAACACAAATATTTATGAGGTCATTTTTTTCAGCTATATCTTGGCCACATGTCACGAGTTTAACAGCTGTTCTACAAGATGTTATAATTCTAAAACAATCTCATCATCACATTCTATTGCTCAGCCTAAGCTACCTGATGGGGGTGGTACCTAGAGGACACAGGTTCCTTGTGGACTGGACCAGCTCCTTAGAACACAAGGGACATAGATGTCCCCATGGTTATTGTCTGGCAGGTAGAGACCCTGGCCTTTTGTCCACCTTTATTTCTGAAGGTGCTGGTGAATCCTTTGGAAGGTTCCCTGTTTCTCCAAATGTTCTTTTCTTCTCTGAATTGTGAGGAGTCATGACAGCTTGTTCTGAGGCTCTTTCTAGAAAGAGGTCATGGATACTTCCTGGCAGATGCCAGGGGTCTTGTTCTTGCTTTTGTGTCTGCTGTGACTGGCTGTTACTGGTCACTAGTAAAGGACCAAAGCATCTCATTCCAACATTTCAGGGTATCCAACCTTTGACAATGTGGCACAATATTGTCACCTACTGAACTTTCTTGCCCCAAGTTCATATCTATTCCAGGACTCATATGGCCCATAGGCTACAAGTTAGACATACCTGCTACAGTTTGCCTCTTGAAAATGACAAAAAGCAAAAAAAGCCAGGTGGTGGTAGCACATGCCTTTAATCCCAGCACTCGGAAGGCAGAGGCACAAAACTACACATAGAAACCGTGTCTCGAAAAAACCCCAAAAAAGAAAAGAAAAAGAAAAAAGAAAGAAAATGACGAAAGGCCCCTTGTGTACTGTAAAATGTCCTACTTTTTTTAAATTGGAAAATCAGTAGTACTTGCTGGATAGAGCACTGGGCCCTCGGACTCCAGTCTCCCCTTAAGATGCATCATTACTGTGTGGGAATGGGCCTGAGTGTTCACTTCACCTCATAATTCTCTGACATGGTGGAAATTGGGAAGCATGGGACCAAAGCATCATCAGAAACAGATTAAAACTGTCTGGACATTTCAGATCCCTGCCATTCTTCTCTGGGAGGATTAGATTCAATCTTCTTGACTGAAGGACTACTACATGTCCACTGCTGCCTAGTATCATTCTGCTTAAATGAATCACTTCATAGAAACTTCTGCCCATGATAAAATAAAAACAGTCTGGGTCCAGGAGCCAGGAGTGACCCCAGCCTGCCGCAGCATGTAGGGTTCCTGTTGAATGGATGTGTCAGGGACTTCTGGGCCTTCAGCCTTGGAGGCTGACTGCCTGATTTTTTCCTTAATGATAGAGTCCTTCTCCTGGACTCATCCTAAACAAAGGACCTTTCAGAAGGTCCTGGCAGACCTTGTGTCCTCTGGCATCTAGAAGGTTCTGTCTAAGACAGAGGGCCTGCCTCCTCTTCTGACTATGGGTTCCTTGCAGGGCTGCTTCAGGGTTTAGGGCACACCTTGCACATAGCTCTGACTCCTGTCTCAGGCCCCCTGGCTCTTCTGCTCATTGTCATTGGCTGAGACCTCTCTGCTTGTAATTTATCCCAGAGGACATTAGCAGTCAGCTCTGTTCCAGGCATTGTGCTCAGAGTAGGTTGGGGGTACAGGAGGGAGGGATCTCAGTTGTGGGTCTGTTGTGTGCCAGGGACTTTCCTGAGTAGAAACACTGGAAGAAGTCACTCCACAGGGCTACAGAGGATAGAAAGAAGGACTACCTCTTGGAAAGCCACATGAATTAGTTGTTACAACCTTATGACTTTAAAGATGAAGCAGAGCTCATCTTGAGTGATAACTCAAGAAATTTTTTGAAAAAGTGAATGTTGAGGCTGTGCAAGCATGAGGACCTGAGTTCAGATACTCGGTGACCACATAAGAAGCCAGGCTTGGTGGTGTACCTTTGTAACCCTAGCACTGGGTGGGTAGACACAGTTGGATCCTAGGACCTCACTGGGTGCCAGCCAGTGAGTGTCAGGTTCAGTGAGAGACCCTGTCTCAAATAATAATGGAAGATACTCAACATTGACCTCTGGCCCCTCCACACATGCACACATGTACTTGTACATATATGTTGCATACACCCCCAAAAGAAAGGCATATGTTTAGAAAGGCAAGAGTCCTTCCCCACCTTTAACTCTTAACCTTTTATCTTGGGGACACATGTGATTTACAGGGTCATTTGTGCAGATCCCAGAGTCTAACAAATCCAACAGCAATTTCATTCCCTGAACCTTACACAGCTTGTTCCTTTTGCTCAGCTGTGCCTGTGGTCTTCTGCCTCTGTCAGTACCTACCTCGTCAGATCTAAGGCCTATTGAATAGCTAAGGGGTATAGAAATTAAATAAGCTGTGTAAGGGCACAGAGAACCTTCCCTTTCATTCCAGTCCCTTACCCTTCCCACCCTCACCCCCACTCTCAGAGAGGCTGGCCCACCGTTTGCTTGGAGACAGGAGCTCACTCAAATCTGAGATCCTCCTGTCTCAGCTTTCCTGAGCTCTGGGAATATGGGTATGATCCCGCTATTCTTGACTCCTGTTTCCACCAAACCCTGTGCACTATTTTATACATATGTAGATAAATGAAGAAAATACTCTGTTCCCTCAACTGGCAGTGTGGGCCACGTTCTGCACATCCGTGTATCTGAATGTGTACTCTTCATAGCAGAGTAGAATCTCCTGCTGTGGCCATGGACTGTACCAGCAAGGCTATTCCCTACTAACAGGCTCCCCAGCTGTCACTGGTCTTCCAGCCACAGCAGAAGTACATTCTTAGCGAAGTATCTGTCTTCAGCATAGATACTCAGAAAGTATGAGTGCCACAGAGAGCCTTGTAGAAAATTCAGGGTTCAGACTAGTCTCTGGAGGGAAGGGGAGGTTCAGGGTCAGGCCATGTGAACATCTAGTGGGTTGTGAGACAAAGCTGAAATTGTCATGTGTCTTTCAGTCAGCTTCTTCCCCATCACTACCAATCCTCTCTTCCTGAGGCCAAGGCCTTGGGAGCAGCTCCTGCTCTGTGCTGTGGAGCTGACCATATAAAGCATGGGGAACAGCCAGGCCTGCTTCCTAATATGGTCACAAAAAGGAGATCCTACTCCAGCTGGGACCTGCTGGTGGCACTGGGCCTTGAGATGCCTGGCTGGGACAAGGGAGGGGAGGGGATGCTGAGACCTCTGAACTCAAGCAGCCATCAGGAGAAGGACTATCCTGGGCATGAGACCCTAATTTCCTTAAGAGGATTTGCCAGCTGAGCAGACTCAGATCTGCCTGAAGCATGGATTAGTGCTTGCTGTGTATATGGACTCAAAAGGAGAAGTAGAAACAAGCAGGAAGTTGTTAGGTCTCAAACAAATGGCTAGCTGAGGTGTGTATTTAATATATCAAGGCAGCTGCTGTCCCCAGGTTCTCCGAGAATCTCCTGTTAAAGATCCATTCTGGCTGGCATGACCTGCCCCCTACCCTAAACTCTCCAGCCCCTGAGCTTTGCTGCCCTTCCCCCAACTGCTCTTCCCAAATGACCTAGACATTTTGGCTACATGTCCTAAAGAGGTCTTGGTTTCTTGGTTTCTTGGTCTCCTGGCTTGCTCTTGGCTTCTTGGCTCCTAGTTCCTCTCTCTTACTTCCCACCACCACACCTCTCATGGCCCAGTTCAGACTGGACCCTTCCAGATGCCTCTGTTTTATAATAAACCTCCTCAACCATACTTAGGAGTGGTCATGTCCTCTTTTTTTTTTTTTTTTAATCAGAGATGAAATCAGAAGAACTTTCTTTTACGGATTCTACCAAACAAATATTTACTGGATAAGTATTTACCCTATGTTGGGTGCTAGAAACATACTAGTGTACAGCTGTGTCTGGGAGGGTGATGTTGAAGCTGAAAATGGAAGCAGAGATGAAAATGGAAGACCAGAGGAAAAGAATTCCAAGCAGTGGGAACAGTGTATATGGAGACTCCAAGGTGCCATGTTTTCTGGTCTCATGTAACTAAAGGCATCCAGGCATAATCACACTGAATGAGCACCTACTACATACAAGCATGATGCTAGATACTTTATGTGCATCATTTTAGAGCAAAACTGTGAGAATTGCTACTATGTCCTCCTCCTGGTTTGCAGATCAAGATGACTGAAGCTCGGAGAGGTTGAGACTTGTCCAGGGTCTCCCTGCTAGAAGGTAGCAGGGTGAGGGTTCAAATTCAAGTCCCCAGTATTCTTAACTACTTCCTGGAGTTTAGAACAGTGTAGGAGATAGTGGTTGTGTCCCAGACATAAATGACATCATTCTGAAAGGGGTGTTGCCCCAGGGACCTGGGGGCCAGGATTGAGACCCGAAAAGGTAGAGCCTGGCTGGATTTCATTGAGATGTTTAATGATTGGCACTACTCTTTGGGAGCCTGGGTGTGAAAGGGATAGGAAGGAACAGGCCACAGTCATGGCACAGAAGGTATCCATTGAACACCTACTGTGTGCAGTTCAAGCTCTCTAGGACATACAGGCAAAGCAGGCTGCCTCTACCCTTGGAAGAGGCTTCAACTTAAGCCTTGGCAGTCATTTTGTGAGCATTATTTAGTACCTGCTACATGCCAAGCTTTAGGATGCGGCTGAAGAGGACAGAACAGGAGGTCAGGCATGTAGGGATGACTGCAGGGGCCTTTTCAGGTCAGAGATGACCAGGGAGACATTGGGAAGGTCTCCCACCTAGCTGGAGACTGTCCTAGCTTCTGCTGACCTCCCAAGGTGCCTGCCTCCTCCTCTCTGCCTCTGAGCCTTCAATCTCCTGATCTGGATTGCCTCCACTGTCCTTCAGGACTCAGCATCCCAGGAATTCCCATGGTCACCCCAATACTCCTCAGAGCTTCTCCTATTTCTAGTCCTCTTGGTTGGTGTGAGTCTCCTGTCAGTGTTCCACTCTCCTGGCCTTGGGGAAGGACAGACACTGCAGATTTATCAAGCTTGGGCCTTTGGGGCCACCATAGCCCCAGTAGTCCTTCCTTTTTCCTCACCAATCCTGCAACTGTGAGGAGCAGCAGGTATGATCTTGCTTTTGATTTTTGATATTTTATTTCTCACATTTATTCCTTGTCATTTCACCACCACCTTTTCTTTGTTAAAGATAGGATCCCATGTAGCCCAGGTTGGCCTCAAAATTGCTTTATAGTTGAGGATGACTTTGAACTCCTGATGCTCTGAGTACTGGTATTAAAGATGTGCACTGCCACACCTGGTTTATGTGGCACTGGGGATAAAAGCCAGGGCTCCATGCAGTCTAGGCAAGCACTCTACTCACTGCTACACACTCAGCCTCTGTTCCCTTTCACCTTTGAATGTGCTGTAGTACTGTAGTATGTCACCTCCCCCCTCCTATGGGTTAGCACCCTATATATTTTAGTGGCACTTCTGGTTTGTGATATGTGTTTCTTACTTGTCATCATTTACATCCCTAAATTATTAAATTACTTCTAAGCATCAACTACATTGTCCCCTTCTATATAAGGTTAGTTCAGTCCTACTGTCCACACACACTCCCTTCTCCACAGGCTTTTGTGGTTAGATATTTCTTCACTGTTTTTATTCCAAATTAAAAGCCACATTGTCGTTAATATTCTTTGTTTTGTTTTGTTTCATTGTTTGAGACAGGGTTTCTCTATGTAGCCCTGGCTCTCCTGGAACTTATTCTGTAAACCAGGTTGGCCTTGAACTCAGAGATCCATCTGCCTCTGCCTCCAAAGTGCTAGGATTAAAGGCACATTCCACTGCTGCCCATTGGTATTCTTAAGTAGCATTCTATATTTTAATCAAATAAAAAAAATAAAGATGAAATACATAAAAAAGGAATTTTGGGAGAGCTGGGAAGATGGCTTGGTTGGTAAGGTGCTTGCTGCTTGAGCAGAAGAACCCGAGTTGAGTTCCCAGCACATATGGAAAAAGCTGGGGGTGGTGAGCCACACTCCTGCACCCTGATGCTGGGGAGGTGGAGACAGGGATCCTTGGGGCTTACTGTTAACCAGCCTAGTCAAATTAGTAAGTTCCAGGTTCAGTGAGAGATACCATCTTAAACAATAAAAAGGTGAGAATGATAGAAGATGCCCCATGTTGACTTGTAGCTTCCACATGTCTGCACACATGTGCATGTGTACCCCACACATGAACATATACACACAGACATGTAAGTTAAGTTCCTGAGGCTTAGTAAGGTAGAGTGGTGTGTTGGGAGCCCAGAGCTGGTTAAGACTCAACCACAGTTGGCCTAGGAATCCAATCATGCTTTTTTCTTCCTTTACCACAAGGCTCCTGCTGAACTGCTGAGGACCCTAAGTTTCCCCACCATGGCATGAGGCTGCTGATTGTGGGTGTGGGAGCTCTCTCACCCATCCAAATGTCCAGAACTGAGCCTAGCTCTCTTTTGCAGACCTACTCAGGCCTCTTCTGTGTGGTGGTCAACCCCTACAAGCACCTACCCATCTACTCAGAGAAGATTGTGGACATGTACAAGGGCAAGAAGAGGCATGAGATGCCACCCCACATCTATGCCATTGCTGACACAGCCTACAGAAGCATGCTACAAGGTGAGCCTGCCAGGCCCGAGAGCCACCTCAGGGCTCAGCCTCAGTCCCCACCCCCACCTGCCTGAGTACTCATCAGGAATGTGGAGTTTGGCAGGCAATGCCTTGACTAAAAAAGGACAAAAGCAAAAGGAACATCAGTCTGCAGCAAGGAGGGGTAGGGAACCCAGGGCTTGAGCAAATACGGGCATTGCCCTTTCTGGCTTCTGCTATCCCTGTGACTGTTACAGGGTGCCACTGGTCCAGCAAGCAGCCAGAGAGGAAGCTGGGGACAGGCTATGAATGAGCTGCATGGACCTGGGTTGCCACCTGCCAGTGTCCATCCCTGGGGTTGTGGTTAGATGTCTTCTCCCCCCCCCCCAGCCTCAATTTCCTTGTATGTGAAAGGGGATAATAGTCTCTATATCACTTCTGGGAGCCTTGCTGTGCTGGCTTTGCCAGTGGAGGATCTTTGCACTCACACTCCAAATTCAGGTGTGCCAGCTTGTGATTCATTATATTTCAGATAATGAAATATTTGGGGCCAGAGCCATTGTAGATTTGGAACTTTTTTCCCCCCAGATTTAGTGATTTAGATATATGCATGATGAGAATTTGTGAGGCTGGAACTCAAGTCTAAAAAAACAATATTCATTTATGTTTCATCCCTACTTTATATAGTTTCAAAGTAATTTTTAAAAAAGATTTATTTATTATGTATACAGTGTTCTGCCTACAGGCCAGAAGAAGGTACCAGAT